>NC_135220.1:553827-808827 GCF_052324685.1 Brachyhypopomus gauderio
TCCTCCCCTCCTCTAGCTCCATCCCTGCATCCCTCCATCCCTTCATCCCTCCATCCGTCCAGCCAGAGTCGGGCGCTGGCCGACCCGCGGGGCCCCCGCTCCCATGCCAGGGGCCCCGGACGTCAGCAGCTGGCAGGTGACAAATAGTTTTTTAATTGCCTGTACCAGGAAAATCATTAGTCTCTTCCTTCTCCGTGGTCGGAGCGGCCGGGACGTGCACGTAATAATAATAACCTCTCTACCGCCTCCCCGCCAGCTATTTTTAGAGCTGGTATTTTAAGGACTCGGCCAGTGTGTGTGTGTGTGTGTGTGTGTGTGTGTGTGAGAGAGAGAGAGAGAGAGAGAGAGAGAAAGAAAGAAAGAAAGAAAGAGAGAAAAGAACGCTTAGGAAATGGAGGTGCAGTGTTAGGGAAGGCAGTTCCTTCCCCAAAGCCTATCAAGTGCCTAACGCCCCTCTGTTTCTCTCTCAGCAGGCGTACACACACACACACACACACACTCCTCGCCGCTCTCAGAGAGTGTGTAGGGGAGTGTGCAGTGAGTGGGTTACTGTTCGCAGCGCTGCAGAAGTCTGATGAAGCCGTCTGTTTTATGGAGCAAGCTGCACACTCCAGCTGCTTGGGCCGGCCTTCTGCTTAGTGAACAGATATTGCACTGATCTCTCTCCCTCTCTCTTTTTCTCTCTCTCTCCCTCTCTTTATCTCTCTCTCGCATTCTCTCTCTCTGCCTCTCTCCCTATCTCTCCCTCCTTCTCTCTATCTCTCTCTCCCTCTCTCTTGCTCACTGTCTCTCCCTCCTCCTGACTCTCTCTCTCTCTCTCTCTGTCCTTTTCTTTCACTTTTTCTTCAGTCTCACTCTTGCTTTCACTTTCTCTCACTCTCATACAGACAAAACCACACAGTCTTGTAATATTATCTTTGTGAGATATTTCCATAGACTTGAGTAATACGGTAGCCTGCTGCCTAACTTCACCCTTTGTAACGAAAGGGGAATCTTTTGGTTCAGTTTATAAAAGTCATATTCCGGTATTGTATTTTTTCAAAGCTTATTTCCTCATGTGGATTAGACATATATCCCTAACATTATCACATTTTTCATGTGTTTCCATTATCATGGGATCATTTGGTCCTTACAAAGGCCTAAATACATGTGCGCGCACACACACACACACACACACACACACACACACACACACACACACACACACACACTCTTATCTCTTTGTCTGTTCTCTCCCTGTGCCCTTGCCGGGTCTGCCGGGGGGGTTAGAGCTCTCGGAGTGACTGTGGAGCTGCTTGTATTTCTGGGGCGAGACTGACCCCATATGTCCAGATGGAAAAGGCTCGGTTCGTGTTGATTTGTGCTGGTCAGTGAGCCGTCCCAGAGAGCCAGGCAGAGGTGTGGGTGCCTGTGTGAACTCTGACCCCAAGACTAGAGACAGACACCAAACGAATGTGAAGAAGGAGCAAGAGAATGAGAATGTGCATTGGTGATATGTGTGTGTGTGTGTGTGTGTGTGTGTGTGTGTGTGTGTGTGGGGGGGGGGTGATATATGCCATTTGGGTGAACCCTCACACAACACCATGCCCTCTGTCACACCACCCCTCCAAATTACACATTTGTAATTTATTACCTTTCCCTAGGGGTACCTACAGGTTCCGTGTTTCTAAAAAAGCATCTGGCAAATCGCCACAAATTCTGTAAAACTGTTAAACTGTTGTTTTAATATCAACGTGTCGTTTGCATGGGTCTGTGGAGGTCTGAGGAGGTCTGTGGAGGTCTGAGGAGGTCTGTGGAGGTCTGTGGAGGTCTGAGGATCTCTCGATAACCACAGTCTGCTCTCCCCCCACTCACCCTCGCCCGGTTTCATGTTAGCATGTGATCTGAGTGCATCTACGCATGCATCTGTCTGTCCACAGCTGTGCGTGTCCATATCTGTCCAGAACCGACACTGAACCATCAGGGCCCTCGTGGCTGGTCCATGGGTCACTGGGGTGATCTCTATCTATGTTCTTTGAGATGGCCACCAGCCAGACCTGTTCTGCCCCTCCGACAGGGGGAGACTGCCTCTTTTTGTGCCCATACAAAGACACACAGCCCAGGGTACTCATGACCAGTGTTAATTTCGTTGACGAATAATTTTCGTCATAGTTTTCGTCAACGAACCTTTTTTCATGACGAAAACGAGACGATAACTAAATTAAAACTATACGAAGGGATAAAAACGATGACGAAATTAAAGGACATTTTCGTCAACGAATAAAAACGAGACGAAAATATTGGCCAGCGACGACATTCAATCAGACCTGATTTATTTTTGTGAAAGGTAGGGATAAGTTAAGAAGAGATCCAACCGTAACTACTTTAGCGTACACGGAGAGGCGGGACAAACCGGGTAACCATCCAATCAGAACTAACGTCTTCACATCGCGCAGAACCCGTTAGGACAAAACTAGCCCGTGAACTGTGGTCACTCATGAAATTAAACTCGACGTTAACTCGACAATGTCAGCAGGGAGATAGATGAGCGGCGATATATGGACACATTTCTCCTTTGACTTTGAGAAAAACAAGATGCTGTGTAAACCATGAGGAATGATGATGTCGGGACAAATACGACAAATGAAACGACATCTGCGGGCTATGGCATTGTTTTACGGCGCACAGTTTTATATAGAATCTAATATGCATTGTTCATAAACTCCATATGTTTTCAGGTAGAGCGGACCTACTGGTCATCAATGTTTTGTTATTGTTATGCTCAATAACTATAAGTTCAGGTCAATAGAGTTGTTTGGAAATTTGTTTTTGTATATATTGCACATACAAAAAATAATATTCTGTAACTGGTTAATAAATGTTTCATTTTGTGCAAGTGTATATAATGACTACTACACCATTTATATTTTAGTCAACTAAATTATTTTGATATTATTCGACTAAATTCTAATGATAATTAGTCGACTAAAACTAGACTAAGACTAAAAACAAATCAATGACTAAATTATGACTAAAACTAAATTACATTTTAGTCAAAAGACTAAGACTAAAACTAAATCAAAAATTTCTGTCAAAATTAACACTGCTCATGACCCAGAAAACCCCTGCCAGGGTGCCGATGGCTAAAATCCTTCCTCTTCCTCTTTCTCCTGCTTCCTGTTGCTCCTCTCAGTGAGCAGCCTCTCCTGCCCCTCCCCCTCACCCCTGCTCCGCCTCCTGCCCCTGCTCCGCCTCCTGCCCCTCCCCCTCACCCCTGCTCCTCCTCCTGCCCCTCCCCTCACCCCTGCTCCGCCTCCTGCCCCCTCCACGATGTCTCATGGTCCAGTAGATGAACACTCATTTGCAAGTTAGATAAATCCTTTCGAATGTATTATTGAGGCAAACAAATGAGCCTGTAGGCCCCAGATAATAGCTAATGAAAGCCGCGTGCTCTTCCCGCGCTGGTTACCGGGGCGCCTGCTCCGTGATTGATACCTGCTCCTCTCCTCCTTCATTATTTTGGGAGGAACTGTTTCACACTTTTAACCGTGCAGGTTTGGCACGGAAGTAATGCTGTCTAATGCAGTCTCTCTAATGCCCACTACCGGGCCCTTACCTAGGCCATCAATTCATAAAAACAGCACTCGCCCAATTAAGGCAGAGCAGAGCTTGTGCACGGTGTGTGTGTGTGTGTGTGTGTGTGTGTGTGTGTGTGTGTGTGTGTGTGTGTGTGTGTGTGTGTGTGTGTGTGTGTGTGTGAGAGTGGGTGTGTGTGTGGGGTTTACTGCATCTCATTAGCTCATGTACCACCTGCATTCCTTCACATTTTTCTCTGCTTTCTCTTCCTTTCTCAAGCAGACACTGGGCCCTTCCTCCTCTCACTCTCCCTCTCACTCTGACACTCACGCTCACTCTCACTCTCCCTCTCACTCTGACACTCACTCTCACTCTCCCTCTCACTCTGACACTCACTCTCACTCTCACTCTCACTCTGACACTCACGCTCACTCTCACTCTCCCTCTCACTCTGACACTCACTCTCACTCTCACTCTTCTCCCAGCAGGGCAGGGGTTAGAGCAGAGCTGAGTTAGTGAGTTATCATTCATAGGTTTCATTGAAAGGTAGCTCTGTTATCATTGATTAAGACTGTATTAATCATGGTGTGTGTGTGTGTGTGTGTGTGTGTGTGTGTGTGTGTGTGTGTGTGTGCGTGCGTGCGTGCGTGCGTGCGTGCGTGCGTGCGTGCGTGCGTGCGTGTGTGCGTGCGTGCGTGCGTGCGTGTGTGTGTGTGACCTGGAGCCCAGCCCTATAGTGGTACCAGCTCGGGTCCACTCCAGCAGGCTGGGCAGGGACCCCGAGGGGGCTCATCAAAGAGGGCCCGCCCGCCCGCTCGCCCGCGCTTTGAAGACGCAGCTTTTGATGACATCAGTGGGCGTCTTGTCCCGCGGCTGGGTCGTGTGAACTGGAGATGGCGTAGACACAGGCACTGTGCTTTGGAGAGAGAGAATGTGCAGGCTTGCTGTCCCACACACAACAATACTGACATCTGTGCCTGCACACGGACACAGTGCACTCATATATCCCAGTGCACAATGTTCAGCTGTGCATAATAATAGTGAGATATAATAGTAATAATAATATGATGTAATAGTAAGAATAATGTGATGTAATAATTATAAGAATAGTGTGTTGCAATAATAAGAACAGTAATGGGGGAAGCGAGTGATTTAAATATGAATCTTGACCGTAGCAACAATAAGCAGGTATGCAGCTGGCCCGTCTAGCGAGAGGCAGGCTGTGGGTGTTTGTGCATTACAGGGTCACCTGAACCACTAGACACTGACACACAGTATTAGAGACGTGCAGCACACACGTGCCAGGGCACCGGTGGCAGCTGGGCACGGGGAGACACGTGGAGCATATGGGTAGTGGGGTCCCGCGTTCTCACCTCAGCTGCTGACATTGTTTGGGTCCCGCGTTCTCACTCAGCTGCTGACACTGTCTAACCCGCTGACAGTCTTAGCCGACCGATTATAGAGTGCCATCTCCTGTCTTGAGTGGAGCTCTCTTTAATAGGTCGGACATTCCTTACCTCCTTCTCTCTCTCTCTCTCTCTCTCTCTCTCTCTCTCTCTCTCTCTCTCTCTCTCTCTCTCTCTCTCTCTCTCTCTCTCTCTCTCTCTCTCTCTCTCTCTCTCTCTCTCTCTCTCTCTCTCTCTCTCTCTCTCTCTCTCTCTCTCTCATGTCCTGCTCTGTTTTAAGCTGACTTGACACTTTGCTGACATATTTACCTTTACCCAAGATCAATCTTCTCTTAAGCTGAATTCATAAACCCCCTCCTTTGTGATTCAGTGTTTCCTGTGTGTAACACTCCCTCCCACGCCGGGTCTTCCTCCCGCACTCCAAGGACCCCCTCTCCATCTCCCCATGTTCTTCCTCTCTCCTCATCCTCCTTAGCAGGTTCAGCTTATTTGGCAGTGTGTGCTGTGGGGAAGCGCTTGATGTTTAATTTATCCGGTGGAGCGCCGGCCTGCCTGGACATCTCGCGTGCTCTGAGACGTGGTGGGCCGTAACTGCTTAATGTATTCCAGCAATTTGTGTCCTGTTTGCCTGATGAATGCTGAGAGCGTCTCCTCCGAGCCTCCGCCTCATTATGGTGTGGACACAAGTGGAGGATCTTATTGTGCTGACTCACACAGCTAATGTATGCGCATACCGGCGAGTGTCGTCTATGGGGAGTGCTGTATCTGTTTGGCCCCTAGGGCTGGGCAGACGAGAACAATGATCACATCTCCCCCCCGTTTGCTTAATCTATGTCTCTGTCGTTATTTCTGCGCTCCATCTCTCTTTCACCGTAACTTTCTGTCTCTCCTTCCTCCACCCTTCCTCCTCTCTCTTTCTCATTAGCTCTAGCCGCCTCTCTCTCTCTCTCTCTCTCTTCCTCTTCCTGCCCGACGGCGCTCTCTCTCCCTCCGCCCCCTCCCCAGTGACGGGTCAAACTTTTAAAATGTGCGCATCGCTAACAGGCGCGCTCAAGCAAAATCACCTCCTCAGCACCTGTGCCTTAATGATTAATACCTCATTGACGCTCTCAATTAATTTGCCATCACGCTCCAGAGGGCGGCTCCATCTCTGTCTTCATCTCTGTCCCGGCCTCGTCTCTTCTCTGGGGGGAGGTGTAGCCGATGGCAGCCGCCTGTAGGAGAGGAGCGCCGCGCTGGGTCAGGCTACCTTCAACATGCTAATACATGCTAATGCTAATGCTAATGCATGCTAAAGTGTGGTGGCTGACGCTGACCGCTGGGCATCCATGACCGCTGGGAGAGGGAGACGCTCACGTTTGAATCTTTATGCGGTTCTGACTTTCATGCTGTGGCTCGTGGTGTTTCTAAAAAACTTTATTTCTTAGCGAGGAACCACGGTTGTCTTAACATGGCACCAGAGAGTAATGTTCCAGGGTGTTTAATATCAGGGAAGGTAATGTGTCCCTCACCTCCATCTTCATGTCAGTGATCTCACACGGGCCCCTACCTGCTCGCTCTCTCACCTGCATCCTAATGGACTCGGTCTATCAGCTCTAAATGTCAGTGTGGGTGATTAGCTTGGTGTTTGGTAATGAGCTGTTGTTAAAGGTGGTAGAAGTGACCCGTCTGTCTGTCCCCCTCCACCCTGTCGCGTTCGCACCCCTCCGTCATCCTCCCATCCTCACTCCTCCACCCAACCTCCTCCAACAGGCTAGACTAGTCTTGATGGTCGCTAGGCAACTGCCGCCTGCTACTGGCGTCCCCTTGGTGAGGGTGTATGGGTTAATGTGGGCGCTCTGGGGGGGTCTGTGGGGGACGCACGCATGACAGGGGCATCTTCTACAATCTGCCCCCCTCCTGCCCCGTGGTATTTGCCCCCTTGAAGCCCGTGAGGCCTCCCTGCCCCTCTGCTGCTCAACATCACCAGGCTCCAATAACCACCATCGCTGCATGACTCACACACACCGGCTTTTAGCCATTTTTCACACTTTCAAATTGGTGACAGAGGTGAGCACTAGCCTGGCGTCTTTGTTCAAACCAGCTCCATTATCTTCCAGCCCACCCACTGTTAACACGTATATTACAAATGGTCTTTGCAGAGGAAATTCGGCGCTGTGAAGCAGTGGCAAAGTGGCACACAGCTGTTCCACACAGAAGTAATGGTGCAGGTGAGCGGGTGGACGGGCAGCTCTGGAGGGAACTCGGGCAGGTCTGGGTGGATGTGAGGGCAGCTCTGGGGGCTTCACTGGAGGCAGCAGTCACCAGTCACAGCTTAGGTCAGGGCCCCTGGGCATTATGGGAGCAGAGCCACCACCTCCACTTGGAAGAACCAGTGCAAACTCATAGCTCCCACACACACACACACACACACACACACACACACACACACACACACACACACACACACAGAATACATGCTGGCCTAAACAATTAATGAGGAGGGGAGGATGTGCACCGTGTGTCTTGGAAGGCCTTTCACATGAGAAAGTGGTAAAACTTTTACATGAAAAAGTGGCAAAAACTTCTGGCAGTTGGTGGAATCTGTACAATGGCAGTAAAGCCCACACAGTGTCCTCCAGGGTCTCCAGCTCCACAGGTCTAAAAACAATGAATGAACTGTTTACCCCATCAGAGTTCTTTGAACTGATGTGTACAGCAGAGAGTAAGCACTTTTAGCAAATATATAAACACACAAGTACACACAAATGCAGATGCGCTCGCTCTCTCTCTCTCTCTCTCTCTCTCTCTCTCTCTCTCTCTCTCTCTCTCCCCCAAACATGTGTCACACACTCTACCCCTTTCTCTCCAGTGAGCAGAGCAAGGCTGCCTCTAGAAGCTTGAGTTATTTAAAGCTCTCGACTCCGTCTGAGTGATTATGTGCTGCTGAATTAAACATCACAGGCCTGAGCCTCTGGCTTGCGCAGTGGAGCACCTCTGTGGCGTCTCTCGCTCTCACGTCCTGCTCCACACTTGCGCTCAGACCCCCTCCACCTCTCCCATAACACTCATGCTCAGACCCCCCCAACCACACTCCCTCTCTCATGGAGCACATCAAGATCAGGGCGGAGCAGAGAGGGAGCTTTCAGGTAGAGTGAAACCCTGGTCAAGTGGATGTACGTACCGTCCACTAAAGCATAAAGGGAAGGAGCTGTCAGGTTGACCAGCGAGACTGCAGCCCACCTGCAAGAGAGCGTCCCATGAGTGAGAA
This sequence comes from Brachyhypopomus gauderio, assembly GCF_052324685.1. Classification (NCBI taxonomy): domain Eukaryota; kingdom Metazoa; phylum Chordata; class Actinopteri; order Gymnotiformes; family Hypopomidae; genus Brachyhypopomus; species Brachyhypopomus gauderio. Next base: position 562,039 of record NC_135220.1, read on the forward strand.
TTCACACTCAAGTACACACAAATACACAATCACAACATACATATATATATATATATATATATATATATATATATATATATATATATATATATATATATATACATACACACACACATACACACACACACACACAGCATGTATGCATATATATAAAGCAAGGCCAATGAATGTGTGTGTACCCTGGGACTCACTGTTACAATGGCAACTGGTGGAGGCAGCCTATTAGATTAAGAATGCAGGGACGTGACATCACACCATTCACTACTGAGTGTGTGCTGAATGTGCCTTACAAAGCTCATACACACATGTTTATTTTGTGTGTGTACAAGTACCTAACTCCACCTGTCTGTTAACACACACACACATACACACACACACACACACACACACACACACACACTTTTATCCTCCTATCCACTGCAGGTTTATACTCCTGCATCCTAAACAGAAACCAGAGAGTGTTTGTTTCTCACCATCCATTTGGATATGGTGTGTGTGTGTGTGTGTGTGTGTGTGTGTGTGTGTGTGTGTGTGTGTGTGTGTGTGTGTGTGTGTGTGTGTGTGTGTGTGTGTGTGTGTGTGTGTGTGTGTGTGTGTGTGTGTAATGGTAATGAGAGGTGGAAGTTTTCTGCTCCATTGCAGCACAGAGCCAGTTGACCTTGAGCTGAGCAGCAGTACTAGGGGGCGTGGTCTAAGAGCTGAGCAGCAGTACTAGGGGGCGTGGTCTAAGAGCTGAGCAGCAGTACTAGGGGGCGTGGTCTAAGAGCTGAGCAGCAATACTAGGGGGCGTGGTCTAAGAGCTGAGCAGCAGTACTAGGGGGCATGGTCTAAGAGCAATACTAGGGGGCGTGGTCTAAGAGCTGAGCAGCAGTACTAGGGGGCGTAGTCTAAGAGCTGAGCAGCAGTACTAGGGGGCGTAGTCTAAGAGCTGAGCAGCAATACTAGGGGGCGTGGACTAAGAGCTGAGCAGCAGTACTAGGGGGCGTGGTCTAAGAGCTGAGCAGCAGTACTAGGGGGCGTGGTCTAAGAGCTAAGCAGCAGTACTAGGGGGCGTGGTCTAAGAGCTGGGCCTGTGTGCCAGAGGCCAGTCTGCTGCCCAGTGACAGATACACAGCATCATCCATCAGCATTGCGTCGCCAGGGCAACTGCCAGGGCAGCACCTTAATCACCTCAGACACACACACACACACACACACACACACACACACACACACACACACACACACACACACACACTCACCTCAGACACACACACACACACTCTCACTCATCTCAGACACACACACTCACCTCAGACACACACACACACTCTCACTCACCTCAGACACACACACTCACCTCAGACACACACACACACACTCTCGCTCAAACACACATATTCTGACTCTGTTTCCCACACACTCACACCTGGGCATCCATCATTCATTCACTTGTCCACATTGTACTGAAATTATATAAAAAGTAGTGCCAAGTGCTGACATTTGCGTGGATGCGTTCTGAGTTAAAATCCTCCCTTCCTCTGTCTCTGCCTTTCCCTGCACTCAAACACACACACACACACACACACACACACACACACACACACACACACACACACCTCAGGCCCACTGAAGCAGGCCGCTCACAGGCACGTGAACACGTGTGACACGTGCGGGTGTGGTCACGCGTGAGGAAGCGCAGTGCTCAGTGTGTCGCTGGCCGAGAGGCGTGGGCCTGCAGGGAGACGTTTTCCAGGCTCGGCTGAAGTGAGTCGGAGTCTCTGTCACCCCATGCTGATTTCCCAGCATGCTCCAGGGCCGCTCTCCCAAACTAGCCCAGGCTACAGCCATGCCTCCCTAAGCTCAGGCCTTAAAGCTACCGATCCGTAGTTATCTGAGTAAAGTGGGTCTCTTGCTCTCTTCACTGGTCCTCTGGTCCTGCTTAATTAACACCCGCGCAAGCTAATGGCGTAGTCGGTGTCTCAGCGCCCGTCTGCCACCCAGCTCCCGCCATCTGTGACACGGCCGTGCAGGAGCTGGTGGGGAAATGGCTGAGGAGACGTCTGTAGGTGGCATAGGGGGCTGGGATTCCCTCCACCCGTGCGTCCCCACCAAGGCCGCACACGGCGGGCGTGAGCCCCGTCTCCATCACGCCTTTTCACCTGTTTCTGGATCTGCAGGCTTGAGGCTTCGTGTTGCACGCAGGGATGGTGAACCAACTCTGAAGGAAGCTGGACAGGGTTCTCGGACCTGGCACTTTTGAATGGTGCTGGCACGTGATGGGGGGGGGGCCCACCAGGGTGCCCCTGGGGTGCTTGTGTCTCACCCATGTGTCATTTCAGGCCATTTGGGGTCAGGTACGGATCATTGGCTCTCCCCGGCTCCGGCCGAGCTGAGCGGGCCATGCTGCCGGTGGCGGGGGGCAGGCCGGGTCGGCGCTAATGACCCTGGAGCTTACGCGAGAGCTTCTTCACTCCAGGCTAGCCACGGGCCAGGAGTCGCCGTCACGTCGGCTCGGAGCACGTGGGCGATGCGGGAGCCGGTTGCCAGGATACTGCCATGCCTTCAGGTTTGGCTGGATGTACGATGTGCGCTGGGGTAACACAGACCCTCCTTGGGCTTCTCCTCGCTACTCCCACTGATAGACTGGCTTACCATGCACATTCCCCTTTTGAGAAACCCTGTTTGCCCCGTCATCCAGAGATCGTGAGTTCAAACCCTACAGATGCCACACGCGTCTGGGGGCGGGAGCCTCAGGCAGGGCTGGCGTACGCTCTTTCTCCTGTCAATCACAGCTCACAGACCAATCACGGGTGGTTGTGAGCGCATACATCCAGAAGGGTGTGGTTCGTGTGGTTTTGCTGCGTTCTGATGCTGCATGAAACCACTGGGACCAGTTCCAGCGCCGCTGTGGTATGGGTCGACACCACAGTCCTGCGAACTGCAGCACGACGGCACCAGGATGATGTCACAGCTGCCGGGCGAGGAGGAGGCGGGCCAAAGCACTGCGGCCACGGCAACCGCTGCGCTCTACCCCGTCGCTCCCGAGAGGCACTTAGCATAAAGTGCTGATTTCTAATGAATGGCTTTAATAATGAAAAAAACGCTGCCCGCGCGATACCTGGAGTGTGCGCACACTGCACGTCTGCGCTGACCTCGAACCCTCCAGGATGGAGGCAGGTCCCCTCCTGGGGGGTTTGTGGGAGGGAGAAGGGGGTACGTGAGGGTGGGGGGGTTGAGCCCAACCCAGAGGCTTCATTCACCTATTAATCAATACCTTAATGAGACCTCATTTTCTCCACAAAATAATATCTGGGCACAAGGTTCCCCTTCAGTGCATTCCTGTATTTATTTGGGGGGGGGAAACCCCTCTGGATGTTTCACCAAGGGAGAAACAGAGTGGCTTGCAGGAAATTAAATTATATTAGCAGCCTGATTTATGTAACACTACAATTTGGGTATGTTGTTTTGCAATTTGTGGAGGAGAGAATAGGTTAAGTGCATGTGTAGCAGCTGTCCATAGGGAGAAGGAGAAGAGGGGGTATGTGTGTAGGCCGTTCTCTCTCGCCGCCCTACAGGATTTACAACAAATAACAGATTTGTGTTTTTAATGTACAGCTACACATATTACTTGTCTGTGGAGGGTCTGTAATTCTGCCAAATATGCATTGTAAAACACGGAACAATTTGTCTGTGCTAGGAACGAGAACGAGGGAATGTGTGTGTGTGTGTGTGGTGTGTGTATTGTCTGTAATTATGTGTGTGTGTGTGTGTGTTTGTATATGTGTGGGAATATATATATGGTAAGGAAGATGAGTCAGTATGCAGGTATGCATAAGTGTGTGGGACTTTGTGTGTGTGTGGGACTTGTGTGTGTGTGTGTGTGTGTGTGTGTGTGTGTGTGTGTGTGTGTGTGTGTGTGCGCGTGTGTAATTATGCGCATGTTTGTGTGTTTGTGGTGAGTGGGAATGAGGAAGGTGAAGAAGGTGAGTCAGTAAGCAGGTGTGTGTGTGTGTGTGTGTGTGTGTGTGTGTGTGTGTGTGTGTGTGTGTGGGAATATGTGTAGGGTATGGAAGGTGAGTCAGTTTGCAGGTACGCTTCAGTATGTGGACGTCTATTTCTGCTCCGGCTGCATGAGTAAATATCTTGTGGGTGATCGTGCATACATTATGTCTCGTGGCCTCTCTGCGGATTGGTTTTCTTGTGTGCACGGGGTGAGCAGACACACGTCTGGCCGTTCATATCCGTGTCCAGCCTTCATCTGCACATGTGTCTGCATACGGTCCCCATGTGCACGTCTTCTCCCAGCCCCGTGTCCGCTCCTCTGACACTAGTTAAGGATCGAGACTGTGGCTCCGGTGATGAGCACAGCTGGCCGGGCCATATGGGCCTCATATGGGCCCTTGTGTCCAGCGCCTGTGAGCGTGGCAGTGCTGGTCGTGTCTGACCGCAGGGCCCTGAACACAGAGTGCACTCAGACTAACTAAGACTGACTTGACCAGCTCTTACCCACTATCTACATGAAAGAGAACTGCACACTACAGCCAGCTTTAAAAAGCAGCCTTTGAAGAGAGAAGAAGGGGTTTTTTTTTCAAGATTTCCTTTGGATTTGAATTTTAGATCGAGTCTTTTCTCTTTAATCAATTGTACATGCCGTCCAAACATCTTGACAGCTCCTGCGCAAATAACAAGGGTGTCTCCGGCGAACTGCTGACTCTCAGGTCTGGGTGGCGAATTAAAGGAGCGTTTGATATGAGGACGTCCCGGTTGTACTCCAGCCACGTAGCGTAGCCTCTCCCGGGCCTGGGCCGAGGTCTGATCCCGCGAAACCCGCCCGGTTCCGTCTTCGTTTTGTTCTCAGGGCGTCAGCCAGAAGCAGGAGCCGCTCCCAGTGTCGCCACACCCGGGTCCCTGGAAAGAAAGATGTCAAAGGTTGACATGAAGCTGTCTCGATGGATTCTGTAGAGGAGAGTAATGAATAGTGTGGAGATTGATTTTTTTTTTTTTGTACATTAAGAGAGTAATTATGCACAGAGGCAGACGTGGTTGCCATGGCACTAGTAGTTGTGAGTAGTCGTGTCATTGCATCTCTGTGTGGCTTTGTTTGCACAAAAGCTTGCCTTTCTTTTGAAGCTAGATATATGCTGTGTAGAATACTGTATTCATGAATTTGCATGCGTGTGTATGTGTGTGGGTGATTGTGTGTGGGCGCGTGTGTGTGTGTGTGTGTGTGTGTTTACAGTAGCGTAGCAGTGGGCAGTAGGGATGGTCCAGTCTGTGGCCTCTGTTTAGATTAATGGTGCCGGCAGAGAAGCGGACCAGCCTACCAGCGCCTTGATTTATTCACCACTTACCACTGATGAAGCTTCAAACACACACACACACTCATGCTGGCAGTGCATTTTTCTTTATCACCGACTGTGTGTGTGTGTGTGTGTGTGTGTGTGTGTGTGTGGGCAATGGCTGAACAGGTTTTTTTTGTTTTGTTTTTCATATAAGCTTAAAGCCATTGTCTGTGTGTGTGTGTGTGTGTGTGTGTGTGTGTGCATATGCGTCTGCTCATTTGCTCACACGTTCACGTGTGTCCATTTGCGTGCGCACGCATGCGTGCGTCCATGTAATGAGCATAATGAGAACGACAGTATGGGACTGTTTTCAATGTGCATGTTTACACTGCCGTACAACAAAGCTATTCGTGATCACAGAACAGAATTGATCTCATTCACAAGGGTTTAATGCGCTTTCAAACCACATCTGCTATATATAAGCTGTCAGAAATTCACCCCACTAACGAGCTGTGTGTACGTAGTTATATTGAGACTATGAATATTTGAATTCAGAGGGCAGATGAGGCCTGAAGGTGAATACGTCCTCATTACAGGAGGCCAGAGGTGCCCAGCACTGAAGGCCCAGAAGATCCACGCATGCATGTGCAAACTCAGAACACCCACAGCATCTCCGCTCTATGTTTGTGTCTGGGGGTGGGTGTGCGCGGAGGTGTGCGTTCTTGTGTGTGGTGTGTGTCTCTGCATCAACTCTGTGGAAGTGTGTGGTTCTTGTGTTGGCGTGTGTCGTTGGGTGAGCGCGGAGGTGTGTGCTCGTGTGTGGGTGGGTGTGTACGGAGGTGTGTGCTCGTGTGTGGGTGGGTGTGTACGGAGGTGTGTGCTCGTGTGTGAGCGGATGTGGGTGGGTGTGTACGGAGGTGTGTGCTCGTGTGTTGGTGGGTATGCACGGAGGTGTGTGCTCGTGTGTGGGTGGGTGTGTACGGAGGTGTGTGCTCGTGTGTGGGTGGGAGTGTACGGAGGTGTGTGCTCGTGTGTTGGTGGGTGTGCACGGAGGTGTGTGCTCGTGTGTTGGTGGGTGTGCACGGAGGTGTGTGCTCGTGTGTGGGTGGGTGTGCACGGAGGTGTGTGCTCGTGTGTGGGTGGGTGTGTACGGAGGTGTGTGCTCGTGTGTGGGTGGGTGTGTACGGAGGTGTGTGCTCGTGTGTTGGTGGGTATGCACGGAGGTGTGTGCTCGTGTGTGGGTGGGTGTGTACGGAGGTGTGTGCTCGTGTGTGGGTGGGTGTGTACGGAGGTGTGTGCTCGTGTGTTGGTGGGTGTGCACGGAGGTGTGTGCTCGTGTGTTGGTGGGTGTGCACGGAGGTGTGTGCTCGTGTGTGGGTGGGTGTGGGTGGGTGTGTACGGAGGTGTGTGCTCGTGTGTGGGTGGGTGTGTACGGAGGTGTGTGCTCGTGTGTTGGTGGGTGTGTACGGAGGTGTGTGCTCGTGTGTTGGTGGGTGTGCACGGTGGTGTTTGCTCGTGTGTTTGTCAATGTGTGTGCATGTGTGCGAGCGGCTCCAGTAGTTCTTTGCACAGTGGTGACACCTCGTTTGGGTCCAACCCATGGATACCATCTCCACTGAGCACGCCACTATCATACTGGGCTGGTGTAACAATCCATCTCTCCCTCTCCCTTTTTGACGTCTCCCCAGAATCCGGACATCGTGTTGGTGCACTACCTGAACGTGCCAGCCATAGAGGATTGTGGGAAACCATGCGGACCCATATTGTGCTCCATCAACACGGACAAGAAGGAGTGGGCCAAGTGGACCAAGGAGGAGCTCATTGGCCAGCTGAAGCCCATGTGTGAGTAGCCACACCCATGTGTGAGTAGCCACGCCCCCAATGTGTGACTAGCCACACCCATGTGTGAGTAGAACCGAGATGCCTCCTCATTAGCAAAGCTGTTGGGCCTTTCATTAGTTTTAGAGGCCGTTTGCTTTTTTACGTTTTTAGGGCCTATATTATTTCCTCCTCAGTAATTTTAGTTCCTGGGTTTTAGTTTTTTTTTTTTTTGGTCTTTGTTGTGGAGGTTTGTTTTGCTTCTGTTCTTTTCCCAGAACTATGAAAGGTTGCATTTTAATCAGTGGACACTTTGGCCTGCAGCACGTCCTGCAGGCTTGCTGCTGTGGTCCAGTATTATTTGCTAAGCAGCTGACAGCACAGTCTTAGCCCAGAGAACACACACACAGCATCGAGGAACAGAACCGTGCGAATGATACGTGCCCCCCTGCGGCCCTTCCCGACCCGGTCAGTGCACGCGTGCCCCGCCCTCACCCCTGATCCACACCGCCCACCCCACCGAGGACTAGGTCGTGACCCCTCCCGGGGCCCTGCTGTGGGCGCCCTCCCAGACGCCGGTCACGCACGGGTCGTCCGTGAGCCGTCTGTCGTCTGGAACTGCTCCACGCCTCTGTCTCAACGCGAAGGCTCCCCCGTCAGTCGGCGGTGATGTATTGATTGATGCGAGTGTGTGGGAGGAATATCTTCTGACTCGCCAAGAAATCCTTGGCTTTAGAATGCTGCTGGGGTTTCGCTGTAACCGTGATGCGCACGCTTGTGCGAGAAACGAGGTTGCAGGTCGGGGGCCTTCAAAGCGTCCGGGCCTGTTCTGCTGAGGACGGCAGAGCGCGCGGCATCGAGCCGCATGTGATCACGCATTGAACCGCATGTGATCATGTTTGTCTGGAGCGTTATAAGGACGCGTCTCCTCGGATGATGGGCCACACGGATCGTTTAAACCGGGGCAGAGATGTCAATGTAATGAATATATGAATCCACCTGCTCGCTGTCAGCACATTTGGAGGTGGCGGTCCGCACACGGGAGAGCTCGGCCCGCATCCCAATCACACGCGCGCCACGTCGTCCGGTTAAGCGCTTTCTCAGCAATCGCTTAAGTGCTCCCTCTGTCTCTCCCGCACGAACAAACGTGTTCGTTATACCTGATGCCTAAATCCTCACCTGAAGCATTTGCTGCATTAAGCCATTAACTTTGTGAACGCTTCGGACAACGGCGAAGGTTTGCGTGCCACGCCAGACCAATGTCACGGCCATGAGAGCCTCACTCTCCATCTCTGGCGTCAGATGACCAGGGGAGATCTGATCTCTGCTAAAGAGCAACAGTACCACCTAGTGTTTATCCTGTGAAAGTGCAGTCTCATGTCAAACTCAGGTGAAGCAGGCAGATAGATTGTACACTATATTAGCTATGCATAATTCATGCGTACATTATACATCAGAGCTACAAACGGAACATGTTCCCCTGAGTGACCCATATCTTACACAAACCGCTTGCATTCATCAGTAGTGGTGGGTAAGTGCTCCATGGGAGGGAAGTGTGTGTGTGTGTGTGTGTGTGTGTGTGTGTGTGTGTGTGTGTGTATGCGCGTGTGTGTGTGTGCGTGTGTGTGTGCATGTGAGAGCTTGTTGGCAGGCAGGAGCGTGGAGGAATCTCCCGTGCACCGGGGGAGCCCTGCACACGTGCAGACAAACAGCAGCGTGAGAACATACAGCTCCACGTATAGACTGTGATTTATGCTGCCGCATCAAATATCACAACGTGCACAGGCTGTGCCTTTGCGTCCGAGTGTTAGTAGCTGCGCGGTACGCCGAGATTTGATGGGGTTTTATGATAGTTGCTGGCTTGGAGATCAGTTCCACGGCACTTCGTTGTGAAAGAAGAAAAGTGCAATCTGTATGTGGCTGGGCTCCATTATTAAGCAACCATGTGCAGTCCCAGCTAAAGCATCAGTGTATTTTCTCACTCTGTTTATAATTGCAGTTAACCATCGCTAAATGAGCAATGGTTTATTTGAACAATTTTTCACTCTGGCCACTTTTCAAACAATAGTTGTGATTGCTCTCCCTCCAAAATGAACATAAACGCAGGCTTAATGTGGCCCAAGCTGAGCAAGGCTGGGCTGGAGTGGGCGGGACTGAGTGTAAGTGGGCGGGGCTTGACTGGATATTGCCTGCATATTGCTGTGACAGAGTAGAGGAACTTGACTCCATCCAGCTAATGTGATGAACAACTCCTTCCATTAGTCTAGCCATGCCTAAAGCCCATCACTGCGCCTCACACTTTTACATGTATGCAGCTACACACACACACACACACACACACATTTCATCTTACAGATTTTCCAACCCAGTGGACACCAGGCTTGAAGAGACATCATGATTGAAGCTGCCAGCATGCCTGTGTGCTGCTGAGACCGTGTACCAGGGTAGGGCTGGATGAGGGCAGACGTCTGGTATGAGCTGTCGCTAGCACTGCTTCACCATGACGATGATGAAGACTGAGAGGAAGACGAACGCTCAAGCTGAACATCACTATCCCTGCTTCTAATGCAGCAGGGATGAAACCCACCCCATGTGTTAATGCGTGTGTGTGTGCCTGCGTGAGTATGTTGTGCGTGTCCTAGAGCGTGAGCACAAAGCATCACGCCCCAGCTGAGATGTGTTTGTCAGAAAGCCAAAGTGTCGCACCATCTGTGCAACTCCAGCCGAAGCCGGAACCCTCATTTAGCAAGGACCCCCCTCCCACACACACACACACACACACACACACACACACACAGACCCCCGCTGCCAGCGTCATCCGTGCCCTCGCCCGCGTGAGCCGTCGCACTCCGTTGCTTTCCCGTCTCCGCCTTTCCCCGTCGGCTCGGCTCGTCTCCGTGCTGGCGGTGGTGTGTGGTGTAATGGGTGGTGGCGTGTCTCTGGGCTCCGGGGGGCCAAGCACGCGTGCGTGGTGGAGCGTGGCGGTGCAGACCCCACCTGCCAGGCTCCCACGCCAGCTGCTTCATGTTCCTCCCCACACCTGCTCGTTCCTACGCCCGACCGGCTCCCAGAAGCACTCTCATCATCCCTGCTCCGTTCGTGCGCCTCGTTCTCCACCGACTCGGCCCCCACCTCCCACGCTCCACCTCCTCTCCTCCTACTCCATCCCGCTTGACTATCACGGCAGCGAAGCCCGTGACGGCTTCCGCCTCGCCCGTTCGGTCCTCTAGACGCGCCCCGCTCCAGAAACGTGGCCCTCGTCTGGGCGAGGGTGGTGCTGGTGTTGGGCTCGGGGTGGAGGTGGGGGTTGCAGGCTTGGCTGGTGGCCTGTGCGGTGGATGACGGCCGTTCGTCCTCCTCTTCCCTCGGCAGTTCATGGCATCAAGTGGACATGCAGCAACGGCAACAGCAGCTCTGGCTTCTCTGTGGAGCAGCTGGTCCAGCAGATTCTGGACAGCCACCAGACCAAGCCGCCGCCCCGGACCCACAACTGTCTCTGCACGGGCACTCTGGGTAAGGGCCAACGGGACAGAGAGACAGGCGGAGACAGAGAGAGACAGGCGGAGACAGAGAGAAACAGGCGGAGACAAGAGAGAGACAGGCGGAGACCGAGAGAGACAGGCGGAGACAGAGAGAGACAGGCGGAGACAGAGAGAGACAGGCGGAGACAGAGAGAGACAGGCGGAGACAAGAGAGAGACAGGCGGAGACGGAGAGAGACAGGCGGAGACGGAGAGAGACAGGCGGAGACGGAGAGAGACAGGCGGAGACGGAGAGAGACAGGCGGAGACAGAGAGAGACAGGCGGAGACCGAGAGAGACAGGCGGAGACCGAGAGAGACAGGCGGAGACGAGAGACAGGCGGAGACAAGAAGGAAGGAAGAAGAAATGTGCAGGGTGGAGGAAGACAGCCGCACGTGCAGAGACAGATGAGTTAGAGAGAGAGAGACACACAGAGACAGAGAGACAAGTAACAAATAAGATGGTATAACACAGAACTTGATACAAATCTGAGTGTACTTTGTAATAGCGGTTTGATTTCCATGTAGCATAGAAATGAACACGTTCCAGGTAGCTTACATTTAGCAATTAGTGTGGAACAGCTATGGACGGGTGTTTTATAATGATTCACAGGACGCAAGGTACATCAGTAAAGACAGATGTGCACGATTTTAGAGGCGTGCTAGATTTGTTTCACAGTGATTATTCCTCTACTTGGATGCAAGTTCAGGAACATTTAAGTCAAAGCAGATAAACAAAAGGGTTCACCAGAGTTCCATATTAGTCTCACATACATATTTACGACTAGGCACGTCGGGTTTTATGCTTAAAACTAACGAATGCCGGGTGAGTGCGCTAGTATGGGCTGTATGCTAGTTTATTTGGTTTAGACATCTGAATAAGTATCAGATAAACAGCATCATTCAGCCTAGTAGAAATTGCTTTAAATCCCACAGTAATGTTTGATATTAGGCCTTTGTTTAAGGAAGACCAATAGAATTTTGGTCTTCGTTAGCAGGCACAGAGCTTCCTGTTCTGATGTTGACCTGTGAAGAAACAGTGTTCAGTTTTTTTTCTCGTTGTGTCTGCGTCTCTCTCTCAGGTGCCGGGAGCAGTGTGCACCACAAATGTAACAGTGCCAAGCACCGCATCATCTCCCCGAAAGTGGACCCGCGCTCTGGTGCCTACAGCAGCGGGCACAGCGAGCTGCAAAACAGCGACGTGTCGGAGGGCAAGACGGAGCACAGCCATGGCGTGGGCAAGGCGGGCACGGGGCCCGCGGGCACCACCGGAACCGCGCGGGAAAAACGTAACGGCAAAGTGCACAAGCCCGCCCTGCTGCACCAGAACAGCACGGAGGTGTCCTCCACCAATCAGGTGGAGGTGCCGGACACCACGCAGAACTCGCCCGTTTCCATCAGCAGCGGCCTGAACTCTGACCCGGACATGGCCGACAGCCCCGCCGTCACGGGGATGGGCCACGTGGCCTCGGTCATGAGCGGCCTGTCCCAGAGCGTCTTCATGTCGGAGGTGGGCGGGGACTCGGTGTACAGCATGTCCCCCACCGGAGGGGCCAACGCGCACATCATGGGCCCTGACGCCAGCTCCCACGGCCTGGTCCTGTCCGACAGCCACAAATTCACCTTCCCTGGGGGCGGGGGCGGGGACACGGGCGGCCCGGGGGCGCCCGACGGGCTCGCCATGCTGTCCGCTACCGGCGTCTCCGAGGAGCTCGTCCTGTCCAGTAGCCTGGACTCGGGCAACATCAAGCTGCCCGAGACCTCCATGAACTTCGATCCAGACTGCTTCCTGAACAACCCCAAGCAAGGCCAGACGTACGGGGGCAGCGGGCTGAAGCAGGAGAACGGTACCTCCGGAGCCTCCAGTACCAACGGCCTACAGCACTCCCCGCCCGTGTCCGACTCCAACTACGGCTTCAGCTCCACCCTCATCAAGAACATCAAGACGGAGGACACCTCTTTCGAGCAGCAGCTGGCCAGTGAGAGTGGCTATCAGGTGGGCTCCGTAGTGAGCTGTAGCGTGTCCAGTGGTTCCGGCTCCCAGAATTCCCTCACCCTGACCCCCGCCGGCTCTCTGCTGCCCTCCGGAGGCGGCCTGAGTCCCAGCACCACGCTGGAGCAAATGGATTTCAGCGCAATCGACTCCAAGCCAGACTTCTCCGGTACGTCAGTGGGGTTTGACCAGAATATGAACAACGCTCATCTGGCCCACCAGACCCACTCTCCCAGTTTCTTCCTCCAGGAGCCCCCACAGTCAGGCCCAGGTCAGCAGGGCAGGCAGGGCCCCGGCCACAAGAGCCACCTACTGGATCACAACTCCCATGACAGGGCCTACATGGGCCTGCAGATTGTCAAAACGGACTCGCCCAGCAACAACGGCCACCTCCACCACCACCACCACCACCACCACCATCACCACCACGGCCACCAGAGCCAGCACAGACCCAACTGCAACGGGAGCTCGCCCGCCGAGAGTTCGGGCCAGGCCGCCACGCTTCTGCTCCAGTACCCGGGCGGTTTCCCCAGCCTTGGGCAAGAACACGAGGAGGTGGGTCACGAGCAGCCCGGCAGCGCGGCCTCCAGCCAGGCCGGGGCCTCCGAAGGCAGGGCCGACAACTTACTCAAGACTGGGGATCACCTGCAGGCCTGTGCGGGGGGCACAGGGGAAGGGGCAGGTTCAGACCACTACCTGCACCCAGGCTCAGAGAACGGGGTGGGGGGCGAGGGGGCGGCTCTCAGGAACGGGAACTCGGGCGACAGCAGCAACGGCAACAGCCAACAGCCGCTCCAGCCTCTGCTGCAGGGGGGGGCCGGGCTGGTCCAGGGGCTCTACAACGCGGTGGGGGCCCACCAGGCTCTGGGCGGAGCCGGGGCAGCTGGGGGCGGGGCCACGGGCATGGAGATCAGCCTCGACCACTTCGACATCTCCTTCGGCAACCAGTTCTCCGACCTCATCAATGACTTTATCTCCGTGGACGGAGGGGCCACGGCCGTGGGGCCCGGCGGGACTCTCTACGCCCACCAGCTGGTGGCGGGGGGCGGCTCGGACGGGCAGGCGGCTCCAGGGGGCAACCAGCAGGGCCAGGACGACGGGGGCAACAGGGCAGCAGGATACAGTCCCTCGGAGCTCTGTCTCCAGCCTTGCTGCAGTCCCCAGTCTCTGGGGGCAGGAACAGCTGGCACAGGGACTTCTGGGGAGGCAGGGCCGCTCTCCTACATGCACGTAACAGAGGTGGTGTCTGCAGCCGTGGCCCAGGGCACTCTGGGTATGCTGCAAGCTACAGGGAGGCTCTTCATGGTGACTGACTACTCCCCAGAGTGGTCTTACCCGGAGGTGAGTCAAACTAAGTAAAGTCTAATTAATTACTGACAACTTATTCATGTTCAATGAAATATAAAAAATATATATTTAAAACTTTAATATGTGATATGTGTAACTAATATACAAAGTAGCCTAAGCCCCATAAAAACATGATTTGCAAGCTGCAAATGTTTAATATAAAATGATGAATATTACGAGTTGTGTCTAGTTGCGTATGATCAGGTGCTATTGCATCGAAAATCCACAAGAGGGAAGTATTCTCACACAATTGTGAAACCAACATTTTCTCAAACTGTTATATCACACGTTTCCACATGATGGCAGCAAACCAATTTGAAAGCGTATTCGTTTCCGTTAATCTCAGCCTATACTTTCCAAACGTTATGAAAAGGTTGAAGAGATTTATACTAGTTCTAGATTAAACGTGATTGGCACCACTCAAAATTTAATACATGAACCACTTGTTCAAAACTTTAAAATATAAAATAAGCAGAGCAGAAGCTGTTCAAATGTTAAGTAGGCATGTGTGTGTTTGTGTGCTGTAGGGTGGGGTGAAAGTACTGATCACTGGCCCATGGCAAGAGGCCAGCAGTCATTACAGCTGCTTATTTGACCAGATCTCTGTTCCTGCATCCCTTATCCAGCCTGGGGTTCTACGCTGCTACTGTCCAGGTCAGACCTCTTCTCACACACACACACACACACACACTCACAGACTCACACAAACACACACACAAACACACTCAGACTCACACACACAGAGACTCACACACACACAAACACAGACTCACACGAATACTCACACACACACACACAGACCCACACAAACACAGACTCACACAAATACTCACACACACACACAGACCCACACAAACACACACACACACACACACAGACTCACACAAGCACACAAACACACTCAGACTCACACAAATACTCACACACACACACAGACCCACACAAACACTCACACACACACACACACAAACACACTCAGACTCACACACACACACACACACACACACACAAACACTCACACACACCACACACACACAGACTCACACAAACACACACACACAAACTCACACAAATACACACACACACACACAGACCCACACAAACACTCACACACACCACACACAGACTCACACAAACACACTCAGACTCACACACACAGAGACTCACACACACACACACACACACACACACACAGACTCACACAAATACTCACACACACACACACACAGACCCACACAAACACTCACACACACACAGACCCACACAAACACTCACACACACCACACACACACCCATACAAACACTCTCACACACACAGACTCACACACAGACTCACACACACACACACAGACACACACACACACACAAACACAGACTCACACAAACACAGACTCACACACACACAGATCAATCAATCAATCAATCAAATTTTATTTATATAGCGCTTTTTACAACAGTTGTTGTCACAAAGCAGCTTTACAAGTGCCGAGTCCTAGCCCCCAGTGAGCAAGCCAAAGGCGACAGTGGCAAGGAAAAACTCCCTACACAGACCCACACAAACACTCACACACACACACACACACACACACACAGACATGAATGTCAAATGTAATATGATTCGAAGTTTGACATAGTCAAGACACATCGATTGCAGTCCTGTGGGGTTAGACATCGCGTTTGTCACATACGTGCGGGGGCCTCGACTTCTTCTTCTTCTTTCCTTGAGCACGCCGTAAGCGGCAGCTCCCTCCTGTTGAACGAGCGCGCTCCCACACCCCCTGGGGAGTACGCTCGTCAGAGCAGGTTCATCAGAACCGCTGCCTGAGCTCCTGCAGGTGCTGACGCCACCCTGTGCCTCTGCCAAGACTAACGGGGCTGCGTGTTCCTCTGTGTCCCTGTTCTGCAGCACACGACACGGGGCTGGTGACTCTGCAGGTGGCCGTGGGCAATCAGATCATCTCCAACTCGGTGGTGTTTGAGTACAAGGCGCGCGCCCTCCCCCCCCTGCCTTCATCACAGCACGACTGGCTCTCCCTAGACGGTACGGCTCTCCCTCTCTCTCTCTCCTGCTCTGCGGCCCTCGGCACCATTATCAGGGAATGGATTTCAGAGCAGCTGTTCTCCAGACGTTTTTCTAGGCCTGGGAACCTGTACCAGGCTCTCTGGAGCAGACATATGTGTGCGACCACGAATGTGTGCTCCCAACCACGGCTGTCACTGATTCGAGAGTGGCTAACCGGCTGACAGCGGTAGATTGTGATCTGGAACATTTCTTCATGTTAATAAAGTTCTTTTTCTGAAACATATTGCTTCCTTAGCAATTATGTGTGCAGTTTTAATGGAACGCATGAAGTAGGAACAATTAGTTGAGCTTCTGAAATTGGCCGTAATTATATAATTGTGGTGTCTTAGCCTGGGGCTTTTCTAATTATCCCACATTGTTATTGACAGATGAGATCCGTGTTTTACTGGGTGTGAGAGAGTGGGTATGAGGAACGATCCTTCTGTATTTCGCACATGGTCAGGGGCAGCATGGTTCAGGAGGCATTAGTGCTTTCTGCTGCCTAGGGGCTGGACCAATGACATCCCACTAGTCTGTGACGGAGTGCAGTTTAATTTATTTATTTATTAATTAAGATGTCAGGAGATTTCCACTGAAGGTTCCATAGTCAGTCCGAGTCAACGGTCGATACTTTGTTTTCTACTGGTGCCAGTGGGGTGTCTGTCGGGTACCCCCTCTGCAGAGAGGCCCGCTCACTGTAGGGGAGTCTCTCTTGCACTCAGAGCAGCTTTACAAACACTTTTAAAATCATATCTATTATGTGTCTGGTGTGTGTTAATCTGCGTGTACAAGGCTGATTTATATAGACGTGTTCTAAGCAGTGTGGCGTTACTTGCTTGCCTCATATTCCTAATGAAATGTCCATTTGCAGCGAAGAAGAAAATGATACTTGCAATGCCTGAAAGTCAAAGGGGTTGTTGAAAACATTTCCGTATTTAAATTTCTCTGAGTGAGTCAGTCTGGCACACAGGAGTTTAGGAGGTGTGATGCGACTCTTCCTTCTAAACGTACTTATAGAAGTGTGTGTTATGTGTTACGTTTATTTTCACACAATTCAGAACCAGATAGCACAGATATGATATGTAAGAGT
This sequence comes from Brachyhypopomus gauderio, assembly GCF_052324685.1. Taxonomy (NCBI): domain Eukaryota; kingdom Metazoa; phylum Chordata; class Actinopteri; order Gymnotiformes; family Hypopomidae; genus Brachyhypopomus; species Brachyhypopomus gauderio. Next base: position 579,132 of record NC_135220.1, read on the forward strand.
TCTGTATTCTATGTTTCTTCTAAAGCAAAGGCCTTTTAGGTTCTGGTCATCTCTGGTCATCTGTGCATGTGCGGTCTGTGCAGCCAAAAGGCCTGGATCACATAATCCCATCAGATAATCCCATCACCGTGTGCCTGGCAGGGCAAAGCCCAGTCTTGTCCATGTGCTTCACAGCTCTGGTCAGCTGATGGAAGGGTTGAACCAGGGTAGGGCCGGGCCGGGCCGAGAGGCCGTGCTCAGTCAGTGCACGGGCGCTATGGATTCAGTTTGGAACCCTGGGCAGGACAGGATCATAGCACATCCCTTAGAATAGTAAGAGAGCCAAGGACAGAGAATACACACACACACACACAAATATTAAACATTTATACTGTAGTTGCAAAGCTCTGAGGTTAAGGTGAGTTCAAGAGAGTGCAGCAGTGAGACAGCGGGTGACTCTACCTGTACTGTTCCAGGGGAATAGTGTGTGTGTGTGTGTGTGTGTGTGTGTGTGTGTGTGTGTGTGTGTGTGTGTGTGTGTGTGTGTGTGTGTGTGTGTGTGTGTGTGTGTGTGTGAGGGAACACACACTATCTAGTTTGTTTGCCTGCTATAGTCTCAGGCATGGAACAAGAGGGCGCATGTGTGCCTGTGTGTGATTGGCTGCGCTGTTTGTCTGGAGTGTGTGGCGCTGGTGCAGTATTGATAAAGTAGGGCACGCTGGAGGAGTCGGGGTAAGGCGCAGCTGCAATGCAGACATCCCCCGGGGTTGAGTGAGTAACAACAAGCCCCACTCACAACCCCCTTCCATTCATACGGCCATTTCATGAGCGCCATTCACCCCACACGCACACACACACACGCACACACACACACACACAAGCCAACTGAAAGCAATGCACTCACCTTAAGCCAGGCATGTTCTTCAAGCACTTCAGTCACGGGTGCAGTCATCCTCATACACAATCACGTCTCATCTGTGATTTACATAGACGTGCGTGATGTACTGTGAGTGCGATGCTTGGCATGAAGTGGAGAAATAGGTTAGGACGCCAACCGCGTCTACAGAGCGTAGTTTTAATTTCAAGAAGGTAACAAATGCCACCACTATTGCCGTGGTAATTAAAGCAAGGTAACAGGTTTTCTAGTGCAAATGACAATGTGTGTGGTGAATAAGATAAATGCATACATTAAGTCCATAAACAAATACATTAATTAATTAATCAGTAGGTAAACAGAAACGTGGATATTTAACGTTTCTGTGGCTCTGTGCTGGCTCACTTGAATAGCAGGTGTTCGATGGCAAAATGACCAAGAATACATGTTGGCAGAGCCTAAATGATCTCACTCGGTTAGAAACGCTGCGTTTCACTGTTGTTATTGAAGGCCCTTGTAATCTATAACCTTCACTGTCTTTTTCAATCAAAATTATTCCGTATGTGTTGCTAGCTGGCAAACTCAAGGCACATTGGCACATTGAAAATGTCAGTACGTGTTGTCCCGTAAGAGAAGCAGTTTAATGAGGGAGACGTCCTCCATTAGGCGATAATGGGGGTGAATGTGATCATCTGTGAGACTAAGGCGGACCCACAGACCCGGTTGGCTTTAGCGCGTATCGGCATTAGAACACGATCGAGTCCGTCGGTACTGTCGCCCTGACTCGCCCGTCAACATCTAGCCCCTCGCTACGGACGCAGGTCCAGATGCTTCACCGACCGCTGCGGTTTCTGCGTCTCTCGTCCATCGTGCATTAGTCTGCACAGCTACCGCACCGCGCTACCGAACCACACGTGAACCCAAACGGCTCGAACCGCGCCGGCGCTGCGCCCGTCTTCCCGGGACTGTGATGCGCTAATATCGCCGCTGCTCGCCGTGATTTGTCATAATGCAGAACCGGAGGGGGGGAGACACACACACACACACACACACACACGGGCTTTTCTCCGCAGCGCTGCAGCTACGGAGGCGCGGGCAAGACAAACAAGGGACTGTGACCGTTATATTGTCTCGCCTGTTTTCTTGCCCATCGCAAATCTTTGCGTAAAACTCTAAATTGTGCTGAATTTATGTGTTATAATAAGAGTAAATAATGGCGCGGGCTCTGACGCCGGTTTGTTAGACGTGGTCTGTCGCGCTGATGTTGAAACACTATTTCATGACTTATTTCCTCCACCGAGTGGACAATAACACTGCGGTGTGTGTGTGTGTGTGTGTGTGTGTGTGTGTGTGTTCTAAACGCCACAAACGAGAATGGGAAACATTTGTGCTGGATAATTCAACAATTGTTGCCCAACTTTAAAGTTTCCCGGTTGGACATTTGAGAAATAAGCACACGTCGTCTTTATTTTGATGAACAATGACAATACTGAAGAGATTATTAATAGTAATGAGAAGGCGGCGGGGAAACGAGCCGTTAATGTGACGGCGGAAGAAACTAGGGCGTGTGTTTACCTGCGGCACGTGCGCACTACCGTCCCCGCGCGCGGAGGGTTCGCCTTTTACTGCAGGCTCGTGGGGGGCGAAGTGATGGAGGGAGGGATGGAGGAGGGAGATGGGGGGAGCTATGGGAACGCGAGAAGTGAGCGGGCTCTCTATTCCTCTCTTCTCCTGCACGTCGCGTCTCCACTTTGTTCTGTTGGTGGTGATTACGGACCGTCCCCGATAAACAGGATATACGTGTGTGTGTGTGTGTGTGTGTTTTAACACTGAGACACGCGCGGCGGCAGCGGGGACGTCAAGATGAGTGACACCTGTTTTTTCTAAAGACACGGAGACCGTTTGCATTGCAGGGCGACTCCATGGACAGTGGAATAGAAGGTTGGACATGTTTAAATAAATGTGTGTGTCGGTGTGTGTTTGTGTTGTGTGTGTGTGGAAGGGAAAGTTGTGTGTACTTGGTCTACTACAAACCATGAGCTCTCCGTTCGTCAGTGATGAACAAGTTCTGGTGTGCTCCAGTCTAATGTTTTACTGTTGCCACAAACGTTAACGGTATGTTCATTTGGACTCACTCTAAAGTGAAAGCCGGTGTTTCCTGTATTAAATGAAGAATACTCATAGCTTACAACTTCATGAATAGTCACGTTTAAGTCGTGGTCGTGGATGAATTGGTGAATAAACACCCTGTCACACCTGCCAGTCACGTCCAGGTAAGAGCAGTGACTCTAACACAAATGGTTCTGGTTCTGGCTGTCCCATGGTCCTACCGGACATTTTATTAATGAGGTTATAGGAAAGTTACAGAAAACACTGAAATAACTTTACTGGATTTAAACAAGTGGTTTTAACGTGGATTTCAGGTGTTTTCTTAAGTCGGTGAGAGAACCTCACAGTGCGGAGACAGAGACAGGACCGTGTGTTGGGAATATACAGCAGCCTGTTACTTCACATTGACCCCAATTTATTTTACCACTGCGATACTGTTAGACATTACTGAGATACTTCACATTTATTATTTACTCTTCTTATGTTAGGGAGAATGAACTTAGGAATCTCAGTAGTACACTACAAATATAACGGAGTATTCAACGGAGTTTGTAGCTCTTAATTACCGAGGTTGTTCACCACAGTCGTGACCGCACTGTGTCACGATGGCCTCGCAGCCAATCAGCGGGCGTCTTTAGAAACCGCGTGCACAGCTTGGCGGGTTTCTCGGTTTCGTTTCCTCCGTGGCACGAGCCTGACGTGGACCTGCACGAGACGCAGCGACAAAGTTGCAAACGCCGCTGTGGAGCAGAGGAGACCCGTCTGTGGTCGTTCTGAAATGACCGACAACTTGTTGACACACTGGCGCCATAGCCGTAAGATGCAGGTGCTGCTGTTGATAAACTCGCAGAATCTACGGGATGTCACTGGATCTAAACAGCTGGTTTTATTAAACACCCATGAGAAGGCGCCTCGTGTGAAGAATGACAACTTTCTGACTCAATTCCCCCCAAACAACTTACATAAATATTATGTCCTAACTTGACATTTGTGTGTGTGTGTGTGTGTGTGTGTGTGTGTGTGTATATATATATATATAAAATCTCCATGTTTTCCATGGCGTGCATTAATGCACTTTGGTCTGCCCTATTATTTATTTAGAAGGGATTCTGTTAAGACCTGCTCTCCGTAGAGACTGTTTCAGAAGAAAAGTCAAGCAGAGAAATGGGAGTAGTCACCTGAGAGATTAGGTGGACCGCAGGGTCTTTAAAAATAGAAAGCTGTGGTTAAGGGATAGAGGTTGCACGGGAGAAGGCTCTTTTTTTGGCTTGTCATTATAGCGTCTGCAGTAAAACTTCAGGCAGCACTCAGTGCAGACCTTGAAACTTTTTTTTTTATTGGTCTTTCTCAGAAAAACAAAAAAGTTCATCCGTGACAGAATTCCTATAGATGCATGAAGCCAGTTGTCAGTGAGCAGGAATCCACAGCTAATGGATATTATTATTTTTATTATTATTTAGTATGGAACTGTGTAAATTGTCTAAAAAAGCTATTCTAAACTGAAAATGTATCTTTTATTATGTCTTTAAATGGACAAATGTGTGTCGAGGACAACTTATGTTGACCAGAAACCTATAAAATGTTGCCGCATTTATAGAGGGTAATGTAAACTTTGTTTTCACAGGGACAGACCCAGACTGGAGGCCCTCCTTTATATACGTTGAGTTTCTTACCATTGTTCAATTAATCAAAATCTTTATAAACTGAGGAACGTAAAGTGAACCGTAAGGACAGCATCATGAAACCACAGAATCAGATAATATTTGCTACTGGAGTAGTAAAAAAATGTCTCCTTGGACAATAAAATATATAAACATGTACATTATACAATTCGTAATGTATAAATCTTGTAAACAAGAATCTCTACTGTGCTTTCATTTCATTTGCACTTTAATATATATTTTCGCTGTCCATCCACGGGTACCCCAGGGGTCCAGTGGGTCAATTTGCATAAATTAAGATAGCAGTGCAGGCAGTCAGCAGACCTTGGATTGTAAGGGGACATGCTGGGGTTGATTAAATATTCAGTTTGTTAAGATCTGATTGATTGGCAATCTTGAGTTGGGAATTCCTCTGAGTTTAAACAAAGTTTTAAAGACTTTGATAAGGCGACTGAGCCATAGAAGAAGACGGAGGTGATATTACAAATGATTTAAGATCTTCGCAGCACCAACTAAAGCCATGATACATACTCTGGGTCTTTGTGGTGTCAACAACAAATGTAGCACATATTATAGACAGCTGCATTTTATACATTTTGTTTGCAGAAATCCTCATAAGTAACACTGAGTATGGACATTGAAATGAGCCCCATGCTGTAGATATCCGTGAAGGAGTACGTGAAGGAGCGCTTTGTTTTGTTGTGGCTTGTTGCATCAGAATTATCATGGGATGGTTTCCAGCTCACCTTATGTGTGACTTTTATCATTTGCTGGGGCAGTTTCATCTTCAGACACAGAAATGCATTTGTTTGTGCATCAGTAATCTGTTATATCATAAGATGTACAGTAAGTGACTGAACCAGGACGTGTCTGGAAGAATGGACATAACAGTGTTGACAGTATAATTTGTTGCTTGTTTGCGTTGCGGCTAAATTGGAGGGATCCATCCATGCAGAAGAGAAAGTGGTCGAGGTTACTAAGGGTCATTGTGTGTTCTGAATATTAGAATATACAGCAGTCTGGAATTCTGGATCACATAATATTTAGATAAAGGTGTTATTTAAATATCAGCTATTTTACATTTGTAAATATTGATATATAAGACAAGTAAACAGTGTCCTCTCCTTAAGGGAGAATCAGAGGTTAAAGGGTAGATACTTACTGAATGTAAAATAAACTTTTGTGCAAACCTTTTTTCTTAATAAGCCCTGAGGAGATTATCCGTATTTTTGTCAGGGACACCTGTTCCTCCACTTTTTATCAACCTTAACATAACATCTAGAAAGATCTAAGCTGAACCAGTCGTTTTATTCATGCCACTTCACAAATGCATTGAGCAATATTAAAAACATCTCTGCTGTTTGTAATGAGGACGCTGTCCTCTGTCCTTTGCTGTCTTGGCTGGCGACGTCTTCCACTATCAGACAAACGAGTACATGTGAGCAGCCTGTGTGATATTCCTTCTGCTGTGTGCTTGTAGTGTCTGCTGCAGCACAAGGTCCCTCCTCTCTGCATTGTCTCCGGTCACATGCTTGGCAAGTAAAACATGCGTCTGCTTAGACGACTAAGTCACAACTCTTGTTTTCCAACCGGAGAGCCTGTGGAAGGGCCACAAACTAGCACACGAGCTAATTAAACAGTGACCAACCCTGCAGGCCCACACATCCACCACTCAGATACTGTTACTGCCCTGAATATGAATCCATGGAGTGCTGTGAGCTTTCTTCTCCACATCAGGGCAGGTAGCTAAAGGCCCACAGAGGAGAGTCAACATCAGGTGTTAACTGCTCTGTGCTTGCTTTAGGGGTTGGACTGGCAGGCAAAGTGTGTGCGTGTGTGTGTGTGCGTGCGTGCGTGCATGCGTGTGTGTGTGCGTGCGTGTTGCTCTCTCTGCTGCTCAGGCGACCAGTCCAAGCCCGCAGCGCTTTTGAAGTCTAGACTGAACGAGACTTGTTCTGCGTAATTGTGTCTGCTCCAGAACAGGACGGTTCATCGAGGCCTCTGTGGTAGGGAGCCGTGCTGTCTACAGAAGTAGTTTGTTCATAGGGGGGGGAAAAAGAAGAAAATGTGCAGATATGATTTTGTGTACATTTTTAAATATGTATAATTAGGAAAGATGGATGGGTATGTGTTGATGTTTCACATTTGCCTTTATTAGAATTCTTCCTTTGTGGTATTGGCCTATGAAAAAATAAAGCAGAAAAAGTTGTGTCCAAACATGCAGATGTAGAATTTCATCGACAGCTACAGCACCGCTGTACAAGATCGATGATGAAGGTCAATTTAGAACATGCAGTATAAATCATCAAGCATGTCAATAAGTCACCAGCTATTTTATTCCATTACGAAAAACCCCACAGGAACACGTTTATTGAGTTACCGGGGCCACACTGGGGTTTTCCCCTGTGCTCTGACTACAGGGTTGATTCCAGGATGTGTGTGTTTTTTGTTTGATTGTTTCTTAACCTGCAGTCCCTGGGTTGTGGATGAGAGGGTGAATGTAGATGAGAAGCTGAAGGCAGATGGTCTGCTCAGCTGGGAGAGGTCGTGCCAAGAGGGCTAAGCCTCCTCTCCTGCACTCCCACTAAATACCAGCCCGTGTCAAGCAGTGGGACTAAACACAGGGGGGAGGCCTCCTCAAATACCACTGCTCTGCAGTAAGGAGGAGCCTCCTGTCTTATTTAAAAGGCCGAGCATGGGGGGTGTGCCCCCCCCCGTTCGACGTGAGCGTGGCTGCGTCCATAACAATTTGAGCTACTCAGAGTGATTGCTTGCCCTAGCCTCAGTGTTGCGGTCAGCCATGCTACGAGAACACGTGAGGTGCAGTGCGTCCTTGAACCTTGATTTTGGACACACATTCAAGGTTATCGGTATCTGCTATTGCAGTTTTTATCTGCTGTGATTCCTCTGATGTTAGGCCCAGGTGAGCAGCGTGGGCATTCTCACCTCAAGCCATGGATTTGTTCATTTGTTATACATTACAGTAACTTGACTGGTATCTGTGCTTGGCTAAGGGAAAACTGCAGTGATATATTTAATGTCTGAGTTTTGGGCCAGCCAGCCATCAGCATCTCCCCTGTCTGCCTCAGCAGTCTGAGAGGAGGCAGGATGGACCCAAAAGCAGAGTCAACTTTTTATTTTTTTTGGAATAAAACTTTTTTTTTCTACATCCAGGTGTGTGTGTGTGTGTGTGTGTGTGTGTAAATGTCTGTCCCCGTCTGTCTCTTTCTATCTTTCTACATTGCTTTCTGCCTTTGTGCTCGGGCGTCAGACGCTTTGTCAGCCTGTGCGTCTGCATGTTCACCTGCTGGTGACCGAGCCAGTAAACCCACACAGACTCACCGGGTCTCTGTTCTTAACAGAGAGACTCACTGGCACGGAGTCTGTAAGTGGGAGGGCTGTCTGGAGCCGGCAGCAGACACCCTCCTGATGGAGGTCCCCTCACCGAGAGCAGACCTGCCAGGACGTGAGTGCCCCCGAGCTGTGCAAACGTCAGTCAGGACCCCCTGTGAGTCGCCGTCGGGCAGCCGAAGGAGACGGGACGGCTGCAGTCGTGACCCGAGTCCACACCTCACCAGCTGTGGCAGATGGCACGAGGCCTGGGGCTGGCGGTCGGAGGTGGGCATCGCACGCCAGCCCACGTGAGCGGGCGATGGGGCCATGCGATGATGCCAGAAGTGAAGCACATGGTTAACACGTTCGAGAGCAGGCGTTCAGTCTGCGAGACACCAGCCAGCAGTCTCATCCTCATAAGACTCATTTGGAGAGCGCTAATGGTCCACATGTTGAGATTTTGGAGGTTATAGGACAGGAAACATTTGCCCGTCCCAGTGCTCATGGTTTTATGAAAATCAAGCATTCCAAGTTGCCACATTGCCACCAGTGTTTTAAAATTGCGGCTTAGTTATAGGTGCATCGTCCCTCATTGTATTAGTAATATTCCTCGTGTGGTATAATTTCTGTCAGTGATTACAAGCTGTCACAGAACTACTGTAGTAGGACAAAGTGGGAAGGTGTCACATTATTGCCTCAACTCTGATTGGTGGAGCCCTCTGTGCCCCTGCACCCTGTGCTGTGGGCCCCTCCCCCCTGTGCTGTGGGCCCCTCCCCCTAGCTCCTCTCCCTCTGCAGTGTACGTGCGTGGCTTTCTGAGCGTGCTCACAGCAGCAGGTGGAGATGACATCATCTGCACTGCAGCACACTGCAGTGTCTGAACAAAGACATGTCAACGCTGACGCTAAGCACTGCTGCCATCCTGCTTGTGTCTCTTTGTTTCTTACGCTCGTTCTGTCCCCCTCACAGTCTAGCCCGCTCTCATTCTTTCACTCTCTCTGCCATTCTCTCGTTCCCTCTTCCCCCTCTCGCGCTCTGTCCCCCTCTCTCGGTCCCTCTCTCTCTCTCTCTCTCAGCCCCCTCTCTCATGTTCTCTCCCTCTCTCTCTCTCTTTCTGTCTGTCTCTAAGCTCCTGTCTGAAGCCCTAATTTAAAGCTTCAATCAGCTGTAGCTCTGTCTCTCTCCTCTCCTGTCTTGTTGGATGTAGGAAACCAAACCTTTTGCTGCATTCAAGTACACACACACACACACAATCACCCTGATGATGGATGCCATTGTCTTACCCAAAACCTATTAGCCACCAGGCAGTGGCAGTCATACAGAAGCTCGTCTGAACTCTTCAGAGAAACGGTTCAAAACTGCTTCTGTAGTTTCCACGTCCTTCACTGCTGTGGTTTTTTTAAGGCCGTACCCAGAATAGCCATCAATCTCCTATCACGTCATTCAGAGCTCAATGTAAGTGACCGTTGCAATTTTCCAGTCAGGCTCTCTGCTGTGCTAGCGAACAATGACAACTCACATGACCTCCAAACGGTTGAATCACTGCATGGCCGTTTCTGACACTGTTGCCAGGTACGCATGTGCGCATAACTCAGACGCCAGGGCCATGAGAGTGCTTTTATGTCCAAAAATGGCACTCCGGGCCTCTCGGTGTAAGGTCATTGTGTGTTGTGGAGGGGAATAACTACGCTAACTCTCCCCCACCTCCTTCTCTCATGTCCTGGCCCTGTGTTCTTCAACCCGCTCGTCCCCTTCCCTCACAGGCCTATGCTAATGAGCCCCGCGCAGGCGTGCTCCTGTCGCCTGGTTACCAGCAGCAGGTTGCCACAGAAACAAGCTCCTGCCTGCAACTGCTCGGCGAGAGGCTTGCGGGCAGCCTTGGCCAGCGGTGCAGGGGCACGGGTCCGGTCCGTGAGGCAACACCCCCTCCCCGCTAACGCTCAGCGCATGTCTGGCTGCTAGCCGTCGACTGCCGAGCAGCCCTGCACCTGTGACTGCTGTGTGGACGTGGGCCTGCCTGAGTGGAGCCATTCGTGTCAAAGCGCGGGTCTGTACTGCTCACGCCGGCCGTGCGCCGGAAGACGTGTGCTCGCGTGTCGCGATCGTGACTTAAACCGCTCCACAGAATATATCTGTGATGAGTGCAGGCTTGTTCAACGCTCCCGAGAGGTTTAAATGTGGTTACAGATGGCGTGGCAATGAAAAACGTGTTGACGGTCCTCATTGTTCATAAAATAACGCAGTTATTCCGTTTCGGTTGTAAGTCGATACTGAAGGATTGAGTCCCGATGGCAAGGAGATTAAATAAAAACTGAACACGACCAAGTATCCAAATGAGAATTGGTGTTTACGATTAAGAGGAATCATGGGACCCATAGGAGATGATATCTTGATTCTTTCATAACTGGGTAAGATGCCATGAGATTTCACATAGGCACCGTGAGCAAGGGCTCGTCTTCCTGCCGCACTTTGGACGGGCAGCTGCAGATCGTCAGCGCTGTGGGTCTTTGCGCAGCTGTTTCGTATCTGCATGAAGTATTTTAAGTGATTGCAGCGTGCCTTTGCTTCAAGCTCTCAAAGGCTACATCGAGAGCGTTAGTGGAAATGTGAGTTCTCTGCGATGACCTATATAATGGAGTCAGCTCGACTGGTTTGCCGGTCGCCTTCCCCCAGTTCGCGAGGACCTGCCTTGCACTCTGGGTCGGGTCAGCTCGGTGCTACCCAGTTCTCAGACTGCTTTCGCTGCTGCGTGTCTGGGAACCCGGCGGCGTGTTCTGGATTGAGGGCGTGTGGCGTTTTGACTCCAGCGTCCTGCGCTGTTCAGCCGCCCACACTTACTGGACTCTCCACTGCAGTGTGCTGACAGAACGCAGAAGTTCTGACGCGTTTTTGTTTTTGTTTGTTTGTTTTCTGCTCTCTCCCGCCAGTCTCCGCAGTCGAGGGGGGGAGTGTTGATACTAAACGCGAGTGTGTGGCTATGTTGCAGATAACCAGTTCAGGATGTCCATCCTGGAACGCTTGGAACAGATGGAGAGAAGGATGGCCGAGATGGCCGGCCAGCAGCAGCAGATCAACGGTGCGTCCGGAGGTGCTGGTGCAGGAACAGGGGGGGCAGGAGGCGCTGGAGCAGGTGGAGATGGTGGTAATGGCAGTAACAGCCAGTCTCAGGTACTGTCACATGAACTCTGTTTTAAAAGGGTTTTTAACTGATTATTTAGCTGATTTATGATTAAGCAACTTACCAGTACATGTCCATGTATCTATATCTGTATTTGTACATACACATAGAGCTCACACACACACACACACACACACACACACACACACACACACACACACATATATATATATATATATATATATATATATATATATATATATATATATATATATATATATATATATATATATATACACTGCTCAAAAAAGTTGCTGAACAGGTTGGTATCACAGAAGTGTGGTTGTCTTGGAGTTACACTGTGTTATTTGGTGTCTTTTTTGAGCAGTGTATATATATATATATATATATAAACATACATAGTAGATAGATATATAAGCTGTATATATACATAAAGAGAATGAGTGATGAGATTTATGTATGTGTACCCTGTGAAGAAATTATAGTAATGATGGAGAGATCTTGAGAATTTCTAGCGTGGAGATCTTGGTGGTGGTCCATTTTACCAAGCTTGGCATGTGTCACGTCTGCAGTACTCATCGGGCCAAGGCCAGGCCGGCAGCTCCTTTGAGAGCCGTGTGGTGGTGGTGTGTGAGAAGATGATGAACCGAGCCTGCTGGGCCAAATCCAAACACCTGATCCACTCCAAGACGTTCAGAGGAATGACCCTCCTGCACCTCGCTGCAGGTCAGGGCTACGCCACCTTAATCAAGACTCTCATCAAATGGCGGTGAGTCACTGCCTCTTGAGTGTATCAGACAGAGAGTGAAAGAGTAGAGTGGGTGTGTGTTTGAACGTCGTGCTGTTTTTGTGTTGTGTGTTGTGTTGTCTTCCAGCTGTTGTTTTACTGTATTTTTGTTGTTGTTGTGATTTTGCATGCGAGCTGTGCTGCGATTCCCTGGTTTACAAGTTTAAAAGTAACGAATTGTCTGGTGTCTCCAGTACGAAGCATGCTGACAGCATTGACCTGGAACTGGAGGTGGACCCCCTCAACGTGGACCACTTCTCTTGCACACCCTTGGTAAATGTTCGATATGTTTCACGTGATGAAAACTCTCGTTAGTTTGCATCCATGTTTTGCGTTGTCTCGGTGGTTTCAGTATTCCCCCACCCCCAACCTCACCCCCAACCCAACTCTGCCTCTGTAGATGTGGGCGTGTGCTCTGGGTCATCTGGAAGCCGCCGTGGCGCTGTACAAATGGGATTGCCGGGCGTTGGCCATCCCAGACTCGCTGGGACGCCTGCCCCTGTCCATCGCCCGCTCCCGGGGACACACCAGACTGGCCGAGTGCCTTGAACAGCTCCAGAGGGAGGAGCAGCACCAACACCCCCCCACCTCTCGCATGGCCTTCACCCCCAGCCCCGACACGCCCTCCCCCGACAGCTGGATGGCCACCTGGGCCGGCGGGCAGAAGGGCGGGTCCGGCACGGCCGCGACCTCCTCCGGCAACCTCGGCCCAGGTGAGAGGGCAGAGCCACGCTGGGGTAGGAGAGGGAGGAATGTTGGGCTTCGTGCGAGCCATTCTAGGAAGGGTAATAGGAGCAGGATATCCATGGTTAGTGTATTATTGAAGCACTTGTCTTCGTCTTGGCAAGATGAGACGAGGTTTTACTTGTTGCAGAATCTAATTTCAACAGCCCCATTTCCTGGGATTAGCTCTCACTGCACCTCCGAGATGCAGCAAATGTAATTGAAAGAGTAACGATGGACTCCCGGTTCACACGCATCACGCCTGCCTGCGTTCCCTCCTCCCCCCCCAGACCTGCGACGGCCCCGCTCGGAGCCCTCCAGCTACTACAGCAGCGAGAGCCAGCGCCACCTGCCTGCCGCCAAGAAACACAAGCCCAACCCGGAGGCGGCCCAGACCAGGCCGGACAAGGCCGTGTCCGTGCCTCTGAGCTTGGAGCGGCAGCATCTGCACGAGCTGTCGGCCGGCCCCGGCGCGCTTCCCGTGGACCCGCCCAGCCCGGAGCGAGCTGCCCCCCACCCCGCTGACGCCAAGCTGAGCTGCTTCCGCAGTGGCGGCCACAAGTGGAGCTCCAGGGAGGTGTACAGGAAGGGCTCGGGGGGAGGGGGCGGGGTGGGTAAGGAGAGGCTGGGGTGCAGGCTTCGCCAGCGGGGGGAGCTGCTGGGCGTGCTGACCATGACGGACCGGGAGATGGTGGACACCGAGCTGCTCTCCTACAAGGAGGATCTTGAGAACCAGGACTGCCTCTCACACATGGAAGACCTACAGGTGAGGCGCGCCTTCCCACAGGCCGAACCCGCCGTCGGGCTTTGTACCTCGCGCTGACGTGGGATAACGTGCGGCTGGATAAGGCACAGTGGGCTTGATGGGGCAGTGGCTTTTTGTTTCAGAGAGGTGAAATCCATTCCAGGCCTGCGTCTTCCCAGCCCTCCGTTTTTCTCCGACTTTATCTGTAATGTGGCCAGACCACAGCGACCCTTTCCTGTCCCTTCAGGACTCTGGGCGGGTCTAAGAAGTCAACCTCCAAGCTGTGAAGATCACAAGCAGCTGGAGTGGCCATCGGTTCTGTTAATGTGTGTAAAAGGGCATTAGAACACACTCACTCTGCTCCAGACCTGCATCACCACATAATAAACTCCAGCGATTGATCCGCCCTCCAGGGCAAACACTCCTTATAGTCCATTCATCTCTGTCACACTGAGCAGAGACTGAGGGGGACAGGAAAGGCGGTGTGGACTGCACACAGAAGTGGTACTGAACTTCGATTGATCTGTGTGTGTGTGTGTGTGTGTGTGTGTGGGTGCGCTTGTGTAAACGTGTGGGAATGTGCAAACATGTGCACGTGTAGTGGTGTTTAGCAGCTATGCATGTGAGTGCGTTTGCGTGTATTTGGACATATGGGTACACGAGATGCCCAGTTCACACCTTGCATTAACATGCATCTTCGGTGAGCCAATAACGACCCAAAACTGTTTAGACTTTTTCAATTTTACATCATTTTGAATGTGCCTCAAGTGACCTGTGATTATTTTGCTTACATAATATTCTCTGAAGGAAGAACAGAGCACATTCTCTGTGTCACTTTTCCACTGCATTGTTTCCGCACAGAAATGTCCTGGGAATACTTGCTCACGTACGGGCTGTTACAACCTTTTCGATCGTGTGGTCTGCTGGGCCACTTCTGAATGAACGGGAGATGAGACACCAACAGAAGCTTAAAAAAATCGTCTTCTTTTCATGTGTGTAGAATGTGGTTGATATGAGAAATGATTTGTTGCTGAAAGGACAGACCAGGTTGTATTACTGTTCACAGTACAGATGTAACGTGTACCAGACCACCTCTGAAAGTGCTTTGCATGAATACGCAACAATGCATCTCCCAGACACTCCGGGCCCTGACCCAATCACCTAGGACTCGTGTTCCTACTGGGTGTGTACAGGGGGGCCTGAGGGGGTGTTACAACCACCGCCCGTCTGGCCACTGCTCTCCTCTCCCGAGTAACCGAGCGTTTTCCGGCGTTTTCCACCCGGGCAGGAGAACATGATGAGCTTGGCGGAGCACATCATCGAGGCCACCCCAGAGCGCATTAAGAGGGAGAACTTTGCGGCGGCCGAGGCCGTGCCTGTGGACGGCGGTGGCCTGAGCAGCACCATGAGCTGGCTGGCCACCTACCTGGGCGACGTAGAGCAGCTCCCCAGTATCATCCACCTGAGGTGAGAGACCAGGCCGCGTGACGGAGGTGATGGAGATGGCGTTGTGATGCTGCACAGGGACTCCCCTCTGCGAGTGTTCTTACAATGCAAAGATCATTATTACAGTCGATGTTTACACAGTAAATATGAGTGTGTGTGTGTGTGTGTGCGTGCGCTCGTGCCTGTAGGTCCCTGTACAGTGAACCCCTCGCCCCAAACCCCAGCCTCAGCCCAGGGGCGTCCCCCTTGAGCGACAGCCCGTTTGACAAGGCCGCCCTGCCTCCCCCGGCCGACTGGAGCGAGTTCCTGAGCGCCTCCAACAGCAAGGTGGAGAGAGAGCTGTCCCAGCTCACCCTGTCCGACCCGGAGCAGAGGGAGCTGTACGAGGCCGCCCGTCTGGTGCAGACCGCCTTCCGCAAGTACAAGGTACACAGAAGCGCTCCCCTGCCCAGAGTCGACGCTTACAGACGGGCCATACTCCATTTGTATGGCTCGCTGGAAGTCGTGTTCATGGGCAAGGTCATGGCAGTCAGCTCTGGAGCCCCGTGGGGCAAATAAACCCTTGGCAAACCTCCAGCCTCTGTATCCTCCTTTCCTTCATGTGCCCTTTGGGTGTTTTTTTCTGGACGAACACACACAGGTAGCACACATCTGGACACACACACACACACACACACAACAGTGAGTCCCTGTGGCTTCAGCATGACCAGGTGGCAATAGCAATGCATGGCCTGGCTTATAAGAATGAATGTACTGCTCTGTCTGTCTCTCTGTATCTCTCTGTCTCCTCCTCTCCTCTTCTCCCCCTCTCTCTCCCTCCTTCCACTGCCCCATGGTGAGCTGCCTCCCATGGCTGCCTGTAATGAGTTTCCACTGCTCACATGGGCTCCTGGCACGCGGGCGTCTGCTCCCCGAGCTCTGGCAGGTGAAACACAGCCAAGGGTCTCTGGATCTCTCTGTGTACCTGCTTCCCTCCTGCCACCCCCCCCCCCCTCTCTCTCTCCTCTGTTTTCTTTCACTTCACTATTTGTGGGTGTCTCACTTTTTGTCTTTGTCTATTTTCTCTTTTGTCACTTTTTTGTCTATGGGTCGATCTCTCTCTCTCTCTGTATCGTCCTCTCTGTCTCCCTCTCTCTCTGCTGTCCTCCTCCGCGTCTCTTTCCTGTCAGCGGAGACAGGCTGGTGGTTCTGTGGTGGGAAGGGGGGGCGAGCCCTCACGCTAACCTCCCCCCTCTACTCCCCTGCAGGAACGACCACTGCGCGAGCAACAGGAAGTAGCAGCCGCTGTCATTCAGGGCTGTTACAGGAAATACAAACAGGTAGGCTGCTCCTGATTGGTGCTTTCTTCAGCCAGATGGTTGTCGTGTGTATCAGGCAGGCCTCAGTAATCCTGGAAGACATACTGAGTGTGGAGTAAGGATCTGTGTTGTGTTGTGAGGCTTCGTATTGGTTACATTTCCACAAGAGGGATGTACCCCTTTCGGTGACGCATCACAAACAAACATGCCCCATCCCCTCAAGTCACACTGTGTCTAATCTCAGATCTTTTGCTTTTTTCCAAGCTAACATGGATAGCCTTGAAGGTAACCCATTCACTTAACCCTGTGTTGTGTAAGAACGCCCCACGCCCACCCGCCCTCCCCAATCATAAGTCTGGGTCCCTCCTCTGTGACAGTACGCACTTTACAAGAAGATGACGCAGGCCGCCATCCTTATCCAGAGCAAGTTCCGCGGCTACCATGAGCAGAAGAAGTTTCGACAGAGTCGCCGCGCCGCCGTGCTCATTCAGCAATACTACCGCAGCTACCGAGAGTTCCGCAGGCTCCGCCCCCTCAAACGCAGCCCCGCCTCCGCCCTGGTACAGCACAAACTCAGGTAGCTCACAAGATCCATGCTCCATTGTTTAATTTTATTTTTTGTTAATGGGTTATAGATGCAGACGGGTTTTAACTGTAATGCTCGTGGCTGAGCCGAGTTTCGCTCTGTGCGCTGTTCCAGAAGCAGTTTACTTTCTAAGAGACAGGACCAGGCCGCCCGCAAGATCATGAGATTCCTGCGTCGCTGCCGTCACAGGTAATCACCACGGCTGCCATCTCCCCTAGTGGCAGCAGCCTGAATTCGCATGCACGTGCTAGTGCAGGTCTCTCCACTGGCCTCAGTGTGTCAACACCAGCCAGCACGGCTGACTAGCTGAACCGCTGGCACTACAGGACGACTGATTATGGAACTAACCGCACATACTGCTGTTACATTTGCCTGGCCGTGTATTAACGCCCGTTCAAGGGACATTTAAGTACGACAGGAGACAGAAGATGTTTTTAAATGGCTCTTTTGTTATGAAAGTGTTGAGTAAGGGTTAGGCACCACGGCCACGCCCCTTGCCCATGTTTGGCTCCTTCTCTTGTCCCCTCCCACTCGTACTACATCCTGTGTGCTAATAGCTGTCTGGTGTTGTTTTGCTGTTAATGCGAAGCCCCTTGATGGACCATAGACTGTTCAAGCGGGTGAGTGCAGCCTCAGCAACCCAGTCTGTTTTCTCTCTCTCTCTCTTCCTCTGCCCTTACTTTCTCAAACATCTGGCACCCTCCTTTCTTCGTTCTTTCATCTGCATATATCCCCGCTCTCATTCTCTTCCATCTCTCTCTCTCTCTCTCTCCCTCCATCACTGTTGCCTGATGCCTGCTTGCATGACAGCTGCCTGTAGGAAGCGCAGGAGGGCTAAGAGTCTCAGTATAAGAACAGCAACACCTTTCTGTGTAACTAACCACTGTGACACACCACACTAAACAAACGCTCCCTCCTCCCCTGGCAATGAACGCTCTCTTCCTCCTGTCGTCATGGGGAAGGGGTGTACGAAGTGTGAGGTTGTAAAACGTCACCCGTGCTGCATGAGTTGGGGTGGCTACAGGCCTTGCTTTCCGATGTACAGGCATGCTAAGTCCACTGCGCTCTTACTGAGGGGGGCGGATGCTTCCTCTCCACTATAGCTTGCTGTTAGCTTCCGTGACTCACTACAAGCTCGCATCATCGCAGTATGCCCCAGCGGGTGCTGACCGTCTTTCATGGTCTGCGTCCTGCGTGAGATTATCTAGTCGTCGACAGGATCAGCAGGGTTGCTCTGCGCACGCCCTGGGACGGTTCGCCATCAAGCGCTTCATCTGAGGGGCTTCTGAGATCCGAGAGGCTTAGGCAGAGCGCCGTCAGCTGTAGTCCGACAGCTTCATCACGGTGTGAATGAAGGGAGGACAAGAGCACTTTGATGGTTCACTTTGAATTCATGAATTTAATAAAACATCCAGACTATTTTAAGCTGTTTGTCCTATATATGCAGTTAGAGCTGAAACTTGCAAGGTGATGCCATGAAGAAAATGGGGCATGCTCACAATGACTGTCAGAACTATAGAATTTCAATCCCGAGCACCCTTTGGAAAAGTGCGAAAGAAGCAAAGCAAACAAAAGGGGGAAAAATAAATGACCAGTTTCCCACATGGAAATAATTACTAATTAAACACACAGACATGATTAATGTGACTGTATACCACTTAATCAAAAAGCTATTTGCCACCGCACCCTTCGAGTCAGCATTTTGAAAATGGATTTGTAGACTTGTTGTCTTGCTGACTAAAGTTTTGAGGTCCAACTCGGTCTCTGCATCATGAGCCAGATTCAGACAGAGTTGAGTTTGAAGCAGAAAGAGTCGGTCACAGAGAGCTCTCCTCTCGTCTGGGTGGTTTTCAGTAGCTTTCCCTACTGTGCCTTTGCTTGTTAACACATGTCTGTTGTTTTTCCAGAGTGAGAGAATTGAGAAAGGCCAGGGAACATGAGATCATCCAGAAGGGACCCCTCACAATGTGACATCACAGTGTGACATCACAGTGTGACATCACTCTCCAGACTTTTTTTTTTTTTGTGTGTCTTTCTGTTTCAACCACAGACTTTTACAAGAGGAAACTAAAAAAAAAAAAAAGAAATCATTGAGAGAATTCAGCGGGAAGACTGCAACTCTTACTATACAGTACTACTGACTTCTGCTATTATACGACGGCATTTTTTCATATCTCCTTCTTTCTTCTGTCTTTCGTTTATGAGGGTAAGAGCCAACTCCAGTGGATTTAAAAAACCTCTATGGGACGATGTTGCTGGTGGGAGAGCATGTGCTTCATTGCATCGTTTGCACTTTTTCATGGATTGATTTGCTTTTTGGAGTGCGCGGAAATGTTTTGCTGGTAAAGGAACAGAATGCTGGAAATGGACTAAGGCAGTCCTGCCCTTCTGAGCATCTCGGAAGGAAAAATGTTGGGAAGACAGTGGAGAAAAAATGGAATCAATACAGAAACCCGGCAGGACCTGGCTTGTGTTTCGTGGTCTAAATGACAAAATTAGTGGGTGAAAATTTGATGAGCAAAGTTGCTACCAAAAATTGCTGGTAATCCATTAGTCCTCCTTTGTTTTGTACATTTCAGCCCACAACCATTTCAGTACATCAGAAAAAACAGTCAGTTCTGTTTGACAGCTGCAACCCATCATATTATTGAAATGATGGGACACCCTCTGAATGTAGGAGAGGTATAGGAAAATATGGGTCACATTTTAGTGTCACTGTCTAGAGGTTGAGGTCAAATAATAAAAAAAAAAAAAAAGTATTTATTTGAATTAAAATTAAAGTCTTTTTTATGCCTGGATCAGCTCAGTGTCAAGTGTTGGTCTAGACTCTACCTTGTCAGAGTAGACCGACAGTACTGAGCTAATTCCGCATGAATTTATAAACCCGACACGCCTATAGGCAATACATACAAGTGTGCATTTTTGTTTTCGGTCTCCATGAGTGTAATGGAGATGCTAAAGGCCATTGCTACTAGACAGGTTACCATGGAGTTTAGTCTACTTGTGTAGATGTTTTTTGAGGGAAAACTGCTAATTTGGGTTATTTGTGTAATTATCATTATTGATGTTCTTGTTCTGTTCAAACAAACTTCTCTGGCTCTTTAGGCCTGTGAAGGGAGGATCACGTACATTGCCTTGATACCTTAGAGATTCTCTGAAGGGTTCCTAAGCTACCCCTATAGCAAGGGTGAGACAAATCCATATTTTTGACAATTGAGCGGTTTCTGTACATAAAGAAGGTTACTGGTACAGTATGTTAAGTAAAAACATTTATCTGAACGGGAATGTATTTTAGAAATATATTATTTTATTCATTCTAAGGGGTAAAACAGGTCAGAGTCAAAATCTGAATATTTGTATAGTTTTGTTTGAATGCTTAATAAGTATGGTTGTATTGTTTGTATATACTGTAAATACCTGGGATAAATATGAGCTATGTGCATGAGAATCAAAACACACACATATACACACACACATTCACATGCAAAAAGATTTTAACAAGCATTAGTGGCTATGCTCTGTACAACTATTTCACTATAAGAATATTTTATTTTAATTTGAATGTTCTTAAGAAGAACATTTTGCTAAAGCATGTCATTACTGCTAATATGAAAAATACTGTACTTATGGGGTAGAGGAAAGCAGAATATCATTAGGTGAAAAAGGTTATGTTTACATCTGTTTTGTTTCTCGGGCTACCAAGAGTCATTTTTGCCATTGGTGCCAAGTAATGTGAATGCTAGTGCTTAAGAAACAGAAAACCACACACTAACACAGGATATCATTAACGCTCATGAAATCTCATCACCACTGACCAGTGAACACAGGAAGTGCCACAGAGGGAAGATTGTTAGAAACATAGCCTTTTAATCTCCCATCCCCCCTTTTAATGTCTCATACTGTAAATCCTAATACTAGGGGTTTTTTTTTGTTTGTTTTCCTAATAGTTTCTTTCAACCATTTGTGAACAAACTGACCATATTAGAAATTAGACACTAAAGTTCCCACTAAAGGGTTAATACTGTAATGCTGCTGTCTGATTATTCCCTGTTTAAGTATAAGTGTAACACCAGAAGGACTGCTTATGGTGTCAGGGTAGACGGGACACTCTGGGGCTAAAACTGATAAAACTGACTCCCAAAGGTTCGAAGGTTGGGTCAAAGTGTTGCACTGACCCTGAACCTGATGTTTGCACATTTAGTCACTAAAGTTGCTTTTGCCACGTGATCCAGCAGCTTTTGAGGAGTATTGTTTCCTGGGTGTCTAATTGGGAGAGAGAGAGCCCAACGATTAAACAGTATAAAGTACAGTACTTAAAACAATGTCACACGCAAGGAAAGTGCAGTAATTATACAGTGCATTTTTTGTATTTTTTTTTTCTATGTTTTCCCCCTTTAAAATGGTGTAGTTGGCCTCACAACATTTTGTAAAGTTACATTCTGGTTTTAATCTGTTGGAGATTTATGTGTAAACAGTGTGTTCATGTGGGAAGTGCCTAATCCTATTTTAATTGCAGCAGATTTTAGACAGCATGCAATGTAGTAAAAAAAAGGAAAAAAAAAGAAACACAAAAAAACAACAAAAAAAAAAAAACTAACTGACCTTATTAATGAATGGTGACTTGGATAATGTAAAGGTAACTCCATTCTGCACCACACTGAGGTTCTGTTGTGCTAGTATGTGATTTATGTTCCCCATGTTTTCTATCAAGTCTTTGTTTCATTCCAACATACTAGACTGCTCAGTTTGCTTATAACAAGCCTATTGGAACTGCCAGTCGAACTCATAAGGATTGCACACACAGTCCTGTGATAATTGCCTTGCATTCATTCATTCCTGAAGCAGTTTAGGTTGTCAGTTATTGCACTGCTATGGCAACATGAGAAGGTCTTATTATGCTTGCATGGGAAACATAGATAACCGGGTGGCTAAAGAGCACCCAAAGCATGCTTATTTTTATAGATTTGGTAGTCAGGTAGACTTGTTGAAGAAATATTGTTCTGTAAAGCAACGTTGGTTTAGTAGCTCATAGAACCTGGTAAGATTTAGGGGCCTCAATATGGATGGCTGACGAGAGACCTACAGCTAAGCTGTTCGATGGGCACCTGTCAGGGCATTTCCTGGGGTGGCATGGGCTGTTTCTCGAACAAGATTCAGTTCCTGTTTGAGTTTCCATATTTGAATTCAGTTCAGTTTCACGCTGCGCAACGTTGTTTAGCCGTCCAGTCGCACCAACGAGTCACAACTCTTTTCACGTCTTTTAACGTCCACGTCCGTAACTTAAACGCGTCAGAGTGTCCATCGCGCACACAGACAGTCGATAACTGCGACCTCTCGGGGGGGAATCTCCTACCATAGTGACCAGTTAGCCTCACTTTTTGTATTTTTTACTCAGGGTGCCAAAAACAGCTGGGGGGGAGGGAGAAGTGGGGCGGGTCACTGGAGAACCAGCTGCTGCTTATTGGGAAACCGAGCCAGTCCTGATCAAACGACTGTGATTTCGATTCTGTCCATGCCGTTCATTTTCATCAGCCACGCGAGTCGACGTGTCGCACCATAGACCGCTGTCCCTGAAAGGAAGCCACAAAAGTGGCAGTTCTGTTCTCTGATCCACAACAGACTGAAAGGCATCTCTGGTAGCAGAAAACCTAATTAGTACTGTGTGAGCTACAGTCCTGTGAAGGCTTACAGTTCAGACCGAAACACTGCCATTGATAGACATAGAGTATGACTAACAGTACAACTTAAAAAGCAGCATTGACCTGATTTCTAATGTAATAGATCTGTGACTTTTTTATTTACCCTTTTGGGCCATGGTGCTTGAGAAATATTAGCATGACCGTGGACACAGATAGGAGATAGAGGACAAGCGTTTGTTTCTTCTGAACACTTGAATGCCAAATGACCTAGCTTACAGATGAACAGTTTGTGCACACTTTCCTAAGCATGTACCTCTGCCATCTCAGCGTAGGGTCTCGTGTAGTACTCATCCCAAAGTTCCGCTGACGTGTACCTAACCGAGGCTGGCTTTAGTTCCGCTCACGTGTACCTAACCGAGGCTGGCTTTAGTTCCGCTCACGTGTACCTAACCGAGGCTAGCTTTAGTTCCGCTCACGTGTACCTAAACGAGGCTAGCTTTAGTTCCGTTCACGTGTACCTAACCGAGGCTAGCTTTAGTTCCGCTCACGTGTACCTAACCGAGGCTAGCTTTAGTTCCGCTGACGTGTACCTAACCGAGGCTAGCTTTAGTTCCGTTCACGTGTACCTAACCGAGGCTAGCTTTAGTTCCGCTCACGTGTACCTAACCGAGGCTGGCTTTAGTTCCGCTCACGTGTACCTAACCGAGGCTAGCTTTAGTTCCGCTCACGTGTACCTAACCGAGGCTAGCTTTAGTTCCGTTCACGTGTACCTAACCGAGGCTAGCTTTAGTTCCGCTCACGTGTACCTAACCGAGGCTAGCTTTAGTTCCGCTCACGTGTATCTAACTGAGGCTAGCTTTAGTTCCGTTCACGTGTACCTAACCGAGGCTAGCTTTAGTTCCATTCACGTGTACCTAACCGAGGCTAGCTTTAGTTCCGTTCACGTGTACCTAACTGAGGCTAGCTTTAGTTCCGCTCACGTGTACCTAACCGAGGCTAGCTTTAGTTCCGTTCACGTGTATCTAACTGAGGCTAGCTTTAGTTCCGCTCACGTGTATCTAACTGAGGCTAGCTTTAGTTCCGTTCACGTGTATCTAACTGAGGCTAGCTTTAGTTCCGCTCACGTGTATCTAACTGAGGCTAGCTTTAGTTCCGTTCACGTGTATCTAACTGAGGCTAGCTTTAGTTCCGTTCACGTGTATCTAACTGAGGCTAGCTTTAGTTCCGCTCACGTGTACCTAACCGAGGCTAGCTTTAGTTCCGCTCACGTGTACCTAACCGAGGCTAGCTTTAGTTCCGTTCACGTGTACCTAACCGAGGCTAGCTTTAGTTCCGCTCACGTGTACCTAAACGAGGCTGGCTTTAGTTCCGTTCACGTGTACCTAACCGAGGCTAGCTTTAGTTCCGCTCACGTGTACCTAAACGAGGCTAGCTTTAGTTCCGCTCACGTGTACCTAACCGAGGCTAGCTTTAGTTCCGCTCACGTTTTTCTCATTACTAAGACTACCTGTCCTCCTCTTTGGTTAACTGCACCCATGATGGAAGAAGGCACACTTGAGATAACCGAGCTGGGAAAAAAAAAGAAAAAAAAAATCGTCTCACAACCATTTTCCACTCGTGGACACAGAGCAATAAACTTGTCTTATGAAATTGAGACTTGCAGACCTAACAGACAAAAAAGAAAAATATGAATAAAAATTGGACTCATGCAGTTGACTTCCTCTTATGCAAATGCCCGTAGGCTATTGCAAGGTTAGTGTTCAGTAGGCCTAGATTAACGGACAGCAGTTATAGGACACCCTTTACCAACCTGCACGTTTTCATCCCTTCCAGAACTCAGAAAATATAGGCCCTGCTCTTATCCCAGGCCACAGGGGTCCTTGACACTTTGCATGTATAACTAGTGTTAGAGCTCTTTTTCTCTCCTCTCTAGCTGTCTTTCTCTCCTCTCTAGCTATCTTTCTCTCCTCTCTAGCTGTCTTTCTCTCCGTCTTTCCCTGTTATGTCCCCCCTTTCCTTCCCCTAATTTGTTAAACTGTTTTTTGTTTGTTTGTTTATTTGTGTAATACGACTGTTTTCCCTTTATTGTTGTTTTGTTTCCTCCCCTCCCCTAGTCTGTAAGGTTTATTTTTGTAATTGTGCATGTAAAACCGTCACTGAATCGATGGATATGTTAAAAAAAAGAGAACTCAGCTGCTGAAGCCATGCAAAATGTTTTGAATTGCCCTTAAAATATGAAAGATGTTTTCTGAATGCTTTATATTCTTTCTGCTGTAAAATAATAAAAGGGGGAAATGAAGAAAAGTGTTTTAGAATGAGTTTTCATGATCAACTTTGGATTATCTATGGGCCTGATATTATACATGTCTAAATGTACAATCATTATTCTTCCACAACCTGAAGAAACCTTTAGGTCATTTTATCTTTATAATACTGTAGTTCCACAAGCCACTCAACTCAAATGTGCCACCTGCTGGAACTTGCTATCACTGCGGCATTGTCGCTATTTAAGGATAAGGTTGCAGCTTGTCAGAATGGAGCATGCAACTTCTGGATCACAGCTGTGACTAATATGATTTTTCTTTATGTAATTCTACTCATAATCTTGTTATTTCCACCCATTCCTCACTTTGAATAACATCAGATTTAGTTTAATATGGTATAAGACTTCATGAGACCACTTCAGCATGGATACTGTTGCCATTCTCGTGGCCTTTTAGCTGTAGTTTAACAATATCAGTCTCATTATCATCACTATTTGCTGTCTGCATTTCTGGGGTTTGTTTTGTTTTTTGGGTGGAGTTGCTTGGATGGGTGGGTTGTTTTTTTTTTCTGCAGACACACATTTGATTACTAGTGTATGTTAAACGTGGAGACTGGATGGGACGAGTGACTCTCTCAATAGAAGGTCCAGGGATACGCCTCCATCATTTGGAGACACAGGGACGCGTCTCTCCATCACAAAGGACACGAAGCAGCTGACTAGCCGCAATGGTGCACTGTGACTGCAGCTCTCTGCCACAGACCCCAGGGCCAAATCACCTCAACATGCACATGGGTAAGAGATACCATAAGGTGACATCTCAACACGGCGTGTGTCAGCTTAAGATTTCTAATCCTATTTCTTGCTTACATTCTTCTTAGTAAGACTTGTGTTGAGGACGTTAATGCTTCTATTACACAGTGCAACGTCCTCGGAGGGTTAGAGTTGCGAAAAGCTACACGTCACAACCAGTGGCAGTGTTGTTGGGTGGAAGATGTAGATACATCACCTCATTAGCCTGTGCTAGCATAATTAGCACCGTCATGTATGTGTTGAAGTATTTGTTGTCTTATTGATTTGAACGGTTCTTTCAAGGAAAGCAATTTCTGTAATTCTGATACTGGTGATATCAGTGTGATACTGTTGACAGCCAGCCTGTACGTACAGATGCACATACTCTTAAAAGTTGGTCAGTTACACACACACACACACACACACACACACACCTTTTTTTATTGATTTCTTCCACACTCTTATGTCCCAAAAACTTTACAGCTGTAAAGATATTTTCTCCTCGTAATATAGCCATAAAATGCTATGCTATCATCAATATAGTTCTGGAAGCTGTTTTAAACCAACAAATGATAATCATAGCTGTTGGGTAGGTTAACATGTCTAGTTTATTACTATCCTCAAAACTAAAAACAAATTCTCCAAAATCCTCAAATCAAATCCACACTTCCTCTCTTCACTCCATCTGCTCCTACATGATGTTTCGTGTGTGTCCAAGTTTTGTAAAGCCATCTCGGGTTCTATGAAAGGCACTATATAAATGTGACGTATTGTCACGGTGGGTCAGCCCAGGCGCCAGCAGAGGGCGCGCACACACACTCCTTCCCTCTCACACACGCCCACTCCGACTCTGCGCACGCCCTCTCACTCCCGGACACTCCCTCACTCACAATCACCCAAGTATTGACACCTGCCACTAATTGGACTCGTGCTGCACATACAGCCTGCATCCCTCGCCTCACTACGTGGGACAGCCTGCTCTGTACCGGACCTGCCATACGCCTGTGGCTGCTTTACTTACCTGCATTACCTTGAGTATTCTGTTGTGTTTGATCTGCCTAGTGGCCTGAGTATTTCAGTTTGAACTATGGTTAATAAAGTCTTTTGCTCTCAGCCTCTGTCCCCGCGTCACACGTATTATATTTATAGTGCTTGAAAAGCCCTATTGTTATTCCTTTTTTCGTTTTCTCCAAATTTCTGCGATTAATGCGGCCCGAACCGCTTAACGTACAGACTCCGTTCGAACTGCGTTTCGAAGGTCTCGGCTCTGTGTGGTGTGCTATCCATTTTTGGAGTCGATTAGAGTTATAGATTTTAATAGAATTGAGTTTAAAAATGAAAAATGGCCCTATATTAAAATGAATGGTGGAATGTTCAGAATTTCAAATCTACACTGCCAGTTAGAGTGTGAGCTGGCATGAAAAATGATAAAAACTTTCTTGGATAAACTGCTGTAAAATCCTTACACCTTGACCTAGAGCAGGGGTACTCAACTGGCGGACCGCGGTCCGGATCCGGACCCGAACGTGTAACGGTGTTAAATTGTTAAATCCTGCATAAATGGGTTGAGACTTTTATTTTGTAATTGGTCTATACCGTTTTGCATTGTGGGATTTCTGCAGCGGGAAGAGAATTACATTGCTGCAGGTAGGTGGGATAATCGTGGGTCTGAGATAAATTATTAAAATCCATATTTGCACTATTTTGTATGTCTTAGATTTAACATTAATTTAACCTAATATGTAAGGTGATCTATAAATTGGATTTGTGTGATGTTTTCTCGTTTTGTATTTTTTTTTGTTGGCCTTAATGTATTCGTATTGGAAAGTCCAAATTATAATACGGCATTTGTTTTGTTTAGGCAGACTCCACATTTTATCCCACCCTAAATATCATTTTATCAACCCATGTGCAGGTAATTTATTACATTTGTATTTTAAGTTGTTTGCATTTTGTATGTTCTATGTGCACCTCGTGGTCCCGCTAGCATGTGCGATCCAAAGCGTGACTAGCCTGGAACTTTATGGCTGCATTCCACGTGCAGTACCGGTGGTGACCACTGAGTGTACTTTTTGTTCATGTATATACATTTAAAAAATGGATGAAGAAATGTTGTGTGTGAGATGCAGCGGGAAGAGAATTACATTGCTGCAGGCAGACTCCACATTTTATCCCACCCTAAATATCATTTTATCAACCCATGTGCAGGGAATAAATGACTTCATCCGATTGAGCGTCCTCATCATTTTCAACACAACGCAGAACAGTTACAAACGCAGTCCTGTCCGGACCCAATCTCATTCCTGATTAACTGGATACGGACCAAAACAAAACCGTAGCATTTATTTCAGGGCTATTGAAAAAACACTCCATCACGAGTGTTACGTTGAAAAAACACTCCCCCCCCCCCCCCCCCCCCCCCCCAACAACAAGCCTGCCTGGTTGACGCTTCGCGAGCGGCGCGAGGGTCCGCGCGGCGAAAATGACGTAATCGCTGTGGCTCCGCGTGTGCGCGAGTGCCTCGCGCGCTGTCGGTTCGCGAGGTTGTGCACCTCTCGAATTTAGTAACTTCGCGCCGCGCTTCAGCGCAATGAACAAAGTCACGTTTTCAGGGTTCATACACCTTTATAAGGTGGAATTCAAGCACTTGTACGCCACTTTCAAGGTCCATTTCAATATTTCCCAGCATGTTAAACATAATTAAGTTAAAAAAAAACGCCCAATCTTCACGTCTTCACGTTCTCTCATGTTTCGTCCTGGAATTACAAGAGGCTCGTATTTGTTAACCTAATACAAGAGAACTGTTCAGTCAGACAGATATTTGTTGTGAAACCAAGTAGTTACAATTTCAAGCATTTTAAAGTACTTTAACCTAAATTCCAGCACTTTTCAAACCTGAAACATATAGCAACATTAAAATTGGTCAGGTAAATGTTCATTCCCCTGTTTTGAGGGGTGTTTCTACCGCATATCGTTTCGGACAAAACGCCTATAGTTTCGGACAAAACACTGAGTACGCCTGTTGAGTAGTTGAGTACGCCTGACCTAGAGGCTCCATTTAAACTTTAAATGGGAGAGAAACTTGTCCTTTCTGGACAGAGTTTGAGCATTTGTTTGGCACTAGACACAGAAAACTGCCCCATTGGCCCCCATATAAATGTATGAGCAGGGTATCTGCACATTTTTAAATCTCAAATTCAATGACTTTTAAGACCTTTTTAATACCTCTCACAAGAAAAAATAATACTATCACCGGGGATGCAGGTGTGTTCCGGGGGGGGGGGGGGGGGGTGTCGAACGAGAATTGTTGAGGGGGGGGGGGGGGGGGGGGGTCATATATATATATATATATATATATATATATTTAATATTTTTTTTGGATAATTCCTTGTTTACTACATTACGGAATTTTCCAATATATTTTACCTAAAATATTGAAATTAACATAAAAAATGTGTGCTTTCTACATATGACTGTAAAAATAAATTTTATATACTGTTTTTTTTTAAGTAAACTATTGCATCTGTTACAGTGATATACTGTTTTCTACTTTATGATCTTTTACTGTTGCTATTTTATAGTTTATTACCGTAAATTCAACAAACATTTTTACAGTGTACATAAAACATTTAAAAACTATAGGAGCCGTCAGGGTTTTGGAAAGTAAAAATGACTGATTTTCACATGCCTTCATAGTCACATTATCACAAACGTGTAACTCACTATTGATTACTTACCATCTGTTCTGCGTTCCTTTTGTGGAAAGTCTCTCTGCGCTCTCAATGCACACTTTCCATCACGACCAGAGCCGGAGTGGCTAATCGGGAGATTCGGGAGGATTCCCAATGGGCCGGCTCATGTCAATTTCTAGTTTGGGCCAATTGGGAGGGAAAAATAATTTTGGGCCGGATTTGGGCATGAAACTGCCGGGCTGAAAAAGTGGCCCACTCCGGCCCTGGTCACGACCATTGGTAAACCACTTTGAAACAGCTCTCTCAACATTTTTTGTAGTTAGATTGTGAAGAAAAGCATTTTGCTTTAGGCCACCTATAAAACAGACTACAAGCCAGCTCCCCCACCATGTGAGGAAAACACAGACTTCCTCAACTCACTGAACTCATTCTTCAGCCGGTTTGAAGAAAATAACACCACAACACCCACTAAAGCCCCCTTCAATACAGACAGCACGACACTCCAACTGGACCCAGCGGACGTGAGGAAGACCCTCCTCAAGGTGAACCCCAGGAAAGCTGCAGGCCCAGACAACATACCTGGGCGTGTGCTCAGAGACTGTGCTGACTCACTCACCGACGTCCTCACAGACATATTCAACATCTCTCTGAACAAAGCCATCATACCAGCAAGCTTCAAAGCTACAACCATTGTACCACTACCCAAAAAGTCACAAATATCATCACTTAATGACTACAGACCCATAGCACTCACTTCCATCGTGATGAAGTGCTTTGAAAGACTTGTAAAGGCCCACTTAACATCCACCATCCCCACTACTCTGGACCCATATCAATTTGCTTATCGCCCCAAGCGCTCCACTGATGATGCTATAGCAACAGCACTCCATCTATGCCTGGCTCATCTGGAGAACAAAAACAGTCATGCACGGCTGCTGTTCATTGACTTCAGCTCTGCGTTCAACACTGTCATCCCCCAACACCTGGTGAACAAGCTGAGTCAAATAGGCATCAGCACCTCACTGTGCAACTGGCTGCTGGACTTTCTCACAAATAGACCACAGACAGTCAGAGTTGGAAATAACTCCTCAGCGACCACCATCATAAACACCGGGGTCCCGCAAGGATGTGTGCTATCTCCCCTGCTGTTCACGCTGATGACCCACGACTGCTGTGCCAGATTTGAAACAAATCACATCATCAAATTTGCCGATGACACAACAGTGGTGGGTCTCATCACTGACAACGATGACTCAGCATACAGAGAGGAGGTACAGCAACTCATTAACTGGTGTGAGAAGAACAACCTGCTTCTCAACGTCAACAAAACAAAAGAAATAACTGTGGACTTTAGGAAAAAACAACAATCACACATCCCACTCATCATCAATGGCAGTGCTGTGGAATCTGTGAAAAGCACAAAGTTCCTGGGAGTGCACATCACAGATGATCTCACATGGTCTACAAACACCACCGGCCTGGTCAAGAAAGCACAGACACGACTCCACTTCCTGCGGAGGATGAGAAGGGCCGACCTGCCCACATCCGCACTCACCACCTTCTACAGGGGTGCCATTGAAAGCATCCTGACCAGCAACCTCTCTGTCTGGCATGGCAGCTGTCTATCTGCAGACAAGAAGGCACTACAGAGGGTGGTGAAGACTGCAGAAAAGATCATCAGATCACCCTTACCAGCCATCAAGGATCTGTACACCTCACACTGCTTCAGGAGAGCAATGAACATCACCAAAGATCCAATACACCCAGCACACAAACTGTTTTCAATACTCCCATCAGGGAAGCGCTACCGTAGCGTACGGTCCCGTACCACCAGACTGGGAAACAGCTTCTTTCCACAAGCCATCAGACTCATCAACACACTGATGAGAACTACATAAACATTCCAAAGTTACTCATAATCATTCCATTTCTTTCATCATGCACCTTGCACTTTACCCTTGCACCTTACATATTACATCCAACTACTTGACCACTGACTGTCCTTTCTGCTGCTATGTGTATGTATGTATACCTACCTATTGTCTAGTATGTTAGCCCTTTTACTGCATACTGTGTGTGTGTGTGTGTGTGTGTGTGTGTGTGTGTGTGTGTGTGTGTGTGTGTGTGTGTGTGTGTGTGTCTAGCCTTTGTTTTTTACTGCACACTGTGTGTGTGTGTGTGTGTGTGTGTGTGTATTACTATGTTAATATTCTGTAACAGTATGTTAATTTGCACTGCTTGTGTGTGTATGTGTGTGAGTTAGTGAGTGATTATCAATATATGTTTGCTAAACTGCACATTGGAACTGGCCAAACGCAATTTCAAACTTCTGTGTTAACTTTGTTACATAGATTTTTGACAAAGTTCTCTTGACTTGACTTGAAAACAAAATTTTAAATTCGGCTAGAATAAACGGAGGCAAAAACCACCACATGTTACTTTCCAGATCAAAGAGCACCAAAACGAGAAAACGGCTATCTAACTTGGACCCATTACAAGAATGATTAGTAGCTGTTTATCCATAAGACAATACTCTTTTCTGCTATACACAAGATTTTCTACAGTGGGGAAAATAAGTATTTAGTCAGTCACCAATTGTGCAAGTTCTCCCACTTAAAAAGATGAGAGAGGCCAGTAATTGACATCATAGGTAGACCTCAACTATGAGAGACAAAATGTGAAAAAAAAAAGAGAAAATCATTTTGTCTGACTTTTAAAGAATTTATTTGCAAATAATGGTGGAAAATAAGTATTTAAGGATTCACTATCACTGTGAATGAAGTAATAATGGCAGTACAAGAAGCCTTCTTCAGATCTGTTGCTAACAAAACCCCATTATCCCAGAACTGGAAGACTGTAAGGCCTTTTGTGGCTGCAGAGGTAGCACACATCCTGTCAAACATATTTAAACCTGTTATATAAATTTCTATATACTATTCTGTTTTTGCTTTATTTCATTGCTTTGTACTGGTGTAAACTGTATTTTGGGGCAAATAGCGTGACATTGGAACGGTACCTCGATAAAATGACTGATAGCGAAGAGGACTGTGAACCGCGTGACTTTAGTCCACAACCACAATCTAGTGATATACAGGTGCAAATGAACCTACTGAGACAGGAGATAGGGGTTCTTAAGAGACTGTTTGAGTAGTTCCTTGCACATGCAGACTGAAATTCTTAAGCAGTGGAAAAAAGAACCTGAGCCCTGTGCTCGTAGTCATGCAGTCACATTTTCTGACCCACTTAGTGAAGGTTTTCTCAAAGGGCAGAAGTAATAATGGCAGTGCAAGAAGCCTTCTTCAGATCTGTTGCTAACAAAACACCATTATCCCAGAACTGGAAGACTGTAAGGCCTTTTGTGGCTGCATTTTGGAGTCCTGCAGGGCGTAGTGACTTGGACATTTTTTTTCAACATTACTTAATCACATTTAAAATAGTTCTATTAGATGCAGCAAAATGTAACTTAAAAAAAAGATGACTTAATTGTCTAATTTGATCAAGCCAGTCCAAAGATATTCACATTTAAATCAGCCTAATTTTTTTAAATGCAATTAACCTAAAACGAAAGGAAATCTTGTGATCAAGAAATGTGCGCTAGTTTTAGCATGCGGCTAGTCCGTGCCCGCCGTAATCATGGTTCATCGGACCAACACGTCTTGGGACCCTTAAAAAACTACCTTAAACTGTATAGACTGGGGTACAAACTTAAGGAAACAATAAACAAGAATATAATGTAACGGTCCACGTATCTATTAATATATTTATAAGAGTCCCACGATGTTTTTGAACGGTCCAAACGCGAAGTTAAATTTCAACCAGGCTCAAAAAGAAACAAGTGCGAAATGCGAATTCTTCTAACGGGATGAGAGAAAGCGGACATTCAATTATGTCATATTACCAAAACGCTGGGAAGAAACCTCCTACAAACCGATGAAAACAGCGATTTTTTTACAGCGCGCTTGTGATCACTGATTTCTCTTAGACAGTGCGACCTGAGAAAAATGGCCGCGGCTCAATCATCATCATCATGCGGGGACATCCAAGTACCTGATGGTGCTGGGCAAGGCGAGGGTTTTGTTGAGGCGCCTCCGGGACGTATCGAACTTGCCAAAGATGAACATCTCGCTGAAGTCGACCTGTCGCTCGGACGGACTCTGCTCAAGCTCGTTTTGTTTGGTGGAAACGCGAACGTAAGTCGTTACCGGGCGGCCTGTAAAATGGACACAAATTAAGTATTATGTCGAGATCGATCGCCAGTGGTTGGCGCCAGAGCGAACTAGTAACTCTGGTTTAAACGGCTGCTTTGAGCTTCTCTACTACCACATCCTAAACTATCTAGCTAACTAGTCACAAACTTCGTTGTGAGGAGATTCAGAATCGTGACCGTATTTTCGAGTTTATTCGGTGAGTTTGCTCGTTTTTTTCCCCCCACTTTGTCTCCCCGCCGTGGATCGCTGTTGATGCTGGATGCGGTTAGCTGGCTAGGCTAATCTTCGTGCTGATGGACTGTATTCATCTACAGTGGACATTTTTTTTCTTAATTTTTTTGTAGTTTTAAGGGGATTTGGGCAACTAAGACTGAACTTTTAGGACATTGTGTGTATCAACCGCAAAACTTCGCCCGCGGGACCTGGTGAATGGACTACTGCCTGCCCGTTTATTCGCCCGTCGGTTTCCGTAGCAGCCGTGCACGCGGGAAGCACACTAGTGATGTGTCGTTCGCGAACGATCCGGTTCTAAGAGCCGGCTCTTTGAAGTGAACGATTGGAACCGGCTCCGCAATGGGAGCCGTTTTAGGATCCTATTTGGGAGCCGCCTTTTCCTTCAGTATTGCGCTTGTGCTCTGCAAGTGCCACAGTTTTTTTCCAACATCGTTTTTATTTGTCCTTCGGTGCCTCGCTGTCTCTCCCTCTCCCTCCTCTGCTTCTGCCAGTGGTAGAGAGCGGAGAGTTTATTTCCTCAGTGTGAGGGTCTGTGCGCCGAAAATGACGCAATCGCGGTGGCTCCGCCCCTGCGTGAGGGCCCCCGTG
Organism: Brachyhypopomus gauderio; assembly: GCF_052324685.1. Classification (NCBI taxonomy): domain Eukaryota; kingdom Metazoa; phylum Chordata; class Actinopteri; order Gymnotiformes; family Hypopomidae; genus Brachyhypopomus; species Brachyhypopomus gauderio. The sequence continues at coordinate 613,228 of NC_135220.1, forward strand.
CGAAGCGAGGTCGTGCACATCTTCAGCGCAATGAACAAAGTTATGTATGCCGGGTTCATACACCTTTACAAGGTGGAATTCATTTTCAATATTTCCCAGCACCTTAAACTTAAATATTTATACATATACTTGAAATTATTCGAAATAATTCGCTTTTTTATCACATCGATTCAGTCAGACATCTATTTGTTGTGAAACAAAATACAGTTACATTTTCAAGTACTTTAGCCTACTTTAGCACTTTTCAAACCTGGAACACAATGCAACATTAATTTTCGTCAGGTAAATGTTCCTTCCCCTGTTTTGAGGGGTGTTTCTTTATACTACTACATATCGTTTCGGACAACACTGCAAAGAATGTCTCCACTGCCCGCATGTCAAACGTGTGCTCCACACATCTGACCAATCACACATCTTTCAGTTAATAATGTGGTGGGGAAACACTGAAAAAAAAAAGTCTCCACTTTTTTTGTGGAAACGGCAGGCAATTGGCCAAGCTGTATTGCGTTCTATTTTGTGATAATTTAATAATTGGTTATAATAAAAGTTTTATTTATAAAGCATTGTTATGCAACATTTTTACTCATCACAAGTGAAGTGCTTAACAATGTCAATAATGAAACAAAATGTTAAAAAATTAAGGTTTAAGCTATTAATTAATAATGTAAAAAATATATATGGGGAGCCGAAAGAGCCGGCTCTCCACAGTAAGAAGAGCCATTAGAGCCGCATCTCAAAATAGAGCCGAAAATCCCATCACTACAGCACACGCGTTTTATGGGACTATTTTTTTCACTTTGTCCTCACTACTGCCTGTTTTTTTTTCCTCCCGATTAAACAGAGAATCTTTCACTTAAAAGCCTTTTTTTCGCCCAGTCACTGAACTCTCAGCCCGTACACTGTTGCCAACTCCTCAGTAAGGAAAGTCACTATTGGTTGTCCTAAAAGTCGCTAGAAGTCGCTAAATGACGTCATCGCCTAATTTGCATAATACATGTTTTTGAAGCTGTAAAGGAATAACGTTGGGAGAGATAAAAAATGAGTAAAAACACCCTAAATATGTTAGAACTACAAATGAACAACATCTGTTGCCTTTGAAATAGGCAGTCACTTCTCAAAAGACCTACATGACTTTAATGCTTTGTATAAATAATTTTTATGTAAATTACATAAATAGTTTTTTTGCTGTGTTGTTAAATGTTAGTATATGAGTAGCAGCTAGCAGGAACTAGTTGGCATAGAAATCAACCTTACAATACAGGCAGTATGCCCGTGTATTATCTCCAATACACGGCTTCAGCCAGCCTTTAAATTTAGGATTTGATTCCCACTCTTTCCTGTATTTTTGAGAATAGAGTTTAGAGTGAGACATGATCAGCAAGTTAGCTAGATGTTAAGCTTTCACAGAGACGCACTGTGGACGAGTCGAGTGACCGGCTACGTGGTGAATGAGGTGAAGAATGACTGAGAATGTGTGAGTTAAATTCAGTGATTTCTTTTCGTGTCTCATATATTTACATCCCTCGTCGGCGGCAGCTTTGGGCATGCGCAGTTCATTTGCAGTGTGGACGTGGAGCGGTGAGGGTCTGCTCTGAGTGTGAGACTACACTGAGTGTTGTGGGGCTCACGGCAGCACGGCCCACAGGACAGCAACTAAAGAGCGTATTTGTTCAGAGTCGCCAAAAGTCTCCAATAACACCACAAAAAGTCGCTAGATTTGTCGCTAGTCGCTTTTTACTACAAAAAGTCACTAGAGGGTCTGAAAAGTCGCTAAATATAGCGACAAAGTCGCTAAGTTGGCAACACTGAGCCCGTAGTGTGTATCAGCTGCAGACCGTCTACATGTTCAGAGCTGCTGCTGCGTGACGTCAGCGGTGGGCGTGGTGAGAGACTGTTCTAGACTTTGCTCGCTCTGTAGTACATCTTACAGGTGGGATATATCATTCAGAAGGGTAAAATCACGGAAATGTTCCTTTGTGTACTCATTTCGTGTCAGTTGGTTGAACTGAGGGTATTTTCAGTATAATTCACATTTTCCTCATAAAAAGCTGAGTTCTAACAAATTAAAAAACAAGTAGATCTATAACTGATTTAATGCTACTTAGCCCTTGGAGCCTGCAGCGACTGGAAAAAAATAATGACAGAGGCACAAGAGACGTTTAACCCAGATGCAGGAGTCGTCATGTGTACAATCGCTGTGGTGCTTGATGGCATGGATGGCAGCAGAGGTGCAAAATCTGATCTTGTACAAACTGGAGATCTGCTGATGACTGCTGCTGAATATGGAAGATATGGCTTCAACAAACTCCAAACAGAATTTCACCTGTACGACACACTTTCTTGGAGAAAAGAACCAAAAGTCACAGGTGGCACAGTTCAGAGCTGTAGGTGAGGCGCTTGAAACCGCTAAAGACTCTAGATTGTCCTCTGACTGGTCCTGTACTATTTATGGTTTCCTTAATGTAAAAAAAGCATCCTGGAATGGAAGGTTTGGTTTCTGTATGGAAGAGATCAGCAGCATTCAGAATAGTGCTGTTAATATGGGACCAATTGCATTGACTGATGCAAAAAGCAGTTCCAATATTAAGCCAAGAACACTTGGTTCCTTTTTGGACGCCTCAGTAGCCAGGTCCCCCCACTTCAGCAGACGACATCCAGACATTTACAACTGATGGTCTAAAGCCTGTGGTGGTGAAGGCATGTTGTCCCTTTTACTCGGATCAACGCTCCTACAATCTATGTTAACTGGAAGGTAGGAATCATGTTTTACAATAATCATTTTATGTGCTCTGTTCCATAAATCAGTGAAACAGTTGAATTAGGACTGGGCGATTAAACAATAACGATATGTATCGCGGTAGACACGTAATCGATATCAATAGAAAATGCGCTCGATAGAATGTTCTATACAGTGGGGAAAATAAGTATTTAGTCAGTCACCAATTGTGCAAGTTCTCCCACTTAAAAAGATGAGAGAGGCCTGTAATTGACATCATAGGTAGACCTCAACTATGAGAGACAAAATGTGAAAAAAAATTGAGAAAATCATTTTGTCTGACTTTTAAAGAATTTATTTGCAAATAATGGTGGAAAATAAGTATTTGGTCACCTACAACCAAGCAAGATTTCTGGCTGTCACAGACCTGTAACTTCTTTTTTAAAAGGCTCCTCTTTTCCACACTCATTACCTGTATTAATGGCACCTATTTGAAGTCGTTAACATTATAAAAGACACCTGCCCACAACCTCAAACAGTCACACTCCAAACTCCACTAAGGTGAAGACGAAAGAGCTGTCGGAGGACACCAGAAACCGAATTGTAGGCTGGGAAGACTGAATCTGCAATAGGCAAGCAGCTTGGTGTGAAGAAATCTACTGTGGGAGCAATAATCAGAAAATGGAAGACCTACAAGACCTCTACTAATCTCCCTCGATCTGGGGCTCCACGCAAGATCTCAGCCCGTGGGGTCAAAATGATCACAAGAACGGTGAGGAAAAATCCCAGAACCACAAGGGGGATCTAGTGATTGACCTGCAGAAAGCTGGGACCAACGTTACAAAGGCTATCATCAGCAACACACTACGACGCCAGGGACTCAGATCTTGCAGTGCCAGACGTGTCCCCCTGCTTAAGCCAGGCACATCTGAAGTTTGCTAGAGAGCATTTGGATGTTCCAGAAGAGTATTGGCAGAATGTCATATGGTCAGATGAAACCAAAGTAGAACTACTTGGTAAAAACACAACTTGTCGTGTTTGGAGGACAGTGAATGCTGAGTTGCATCCAAAGAACACCATACCAACTGTGAAGCATGGGGGTGGCAACATCATGCTTTGGGGCTGTTTCTCTGCAAAGGGACCAGGACGACTGGTCCGTGTACATGAAAGAATGAATGGGGCCATGTATTGTGAGATTTTGGGTGCAAACTTCCTTCCATCAGCAAGGGCAATGAAGATGAAACGTGAGATCTGCATGGAGGAATGGGCCAACATACCAGCAACAATGTGTGCCAACCTTGTGAAGACTTACAGAAAACGTTTGACCTCTGTCATTGCCAACAGAGGATATACAACAAAGTATTGAGATGAACTTTTGTTATTGACCAAATACTTATTTTCCACCATTATTTGCAAATAAATTCTTTAAAAGTCAGACAAAATGATTTTCTCAATTTTTTTTTCACATTTTGTCTCTCATAGTTGAGGTCTACCTTTGATGTCAATTACCGGCCTCTCTCATCTTTTTAAGTGGGAGAACTTGCACAATTGGTGACTGACTAAATTCTTATTTTCCCCACTGTATATATTTTTTTCATTGGCAAATGAACCAGAGCAAAGATTCCGCTTTAACACTAGAAGCGCCAAGCTTCATTAACATACCTATACCTAGAAGTGCAGAGAGTCGGTCATTTGACCGCTTTCACTACCTCCTTTTACAATCAGACCCTCCAGAATTTCGCGATGTTGCGATTTGCAACTTCAACGCAAATTCAAGCAAACCCCGTGAATTCAGGGCGGTGTTCAGAGCCGGAGTGGCTAATCGGGAGATTCCGGAGGATTCCCGATGGGCCGGCTCATGTCAATCTCTAGTTTGGGTCGATTTGGAGGGAAAAAATAATTTTGGGTCGGATTTGGACATGAATCTCCTGGGCAGAAAAAGTGGCCCACTCCGGTCTTGGCGGTGTTCAGACCCTCCAGAATTTTGCGATGTTGCGATTTGCAACTTCAACGCAAATTCAAGCAAACCCCGCGAATTCAGGGCGGTGTTGCAACTTCAGCCAATCACTGCAACTTTCCCGCAAATTTGACCAATCACTGATGTCGTCTTGATGTGACGTCGACAAACTTCCGCATTACTTCCGTGTATACGTTCAAGAGGAGCAGACTGAAAGCAGCATGAGCGAGGCGAACGTTTCACACTTGCCGACGAAAATAACGGCAAAAGATCGGGGAAAGCAGTATCTCGGTACATTACATGAAAGTGGGGGTAAACAGTTTTTTGGTTTTCATTGTTTTATTGTTTCACAACGATGGGTACATACATTTCCAACACAATTTTTCAGTGCATACATGTATTTCCAACAAGTTTAACATTTCTAGCACCAGCCCATCCACTCCAGGTGATTTTTCATAGTCTTTTAAGAGACGGAAAGTCCATTTCTGCCACCGAGCTGTTGCACTTCGAGGGATAATTTCAAGAAAGTGAGAGGGATCATTGTGCATTCTCTGTCCCAAGACCTGTGTTTCGGGGGGGGGGGGGCATACAAAAACTTGAGAGGGATCATTCCTGCCCAAACTATTTCATACCACATAGAGTAAGAGAAATAAAATCATTGCTTGAAGTGTTAAAACCAGGGGTAAAACACAGAATAAGAAGCATAATACCCATAGGGAGATCCAAATAAATAAATTGTTACATGCTCTAGGGCAGCTTTAAAACCAGAGATGGTCAAGCAGCTGGTGTTCCTTGTGCAAAACCTTGATTGAAAATATACTTGTGTTGAATAGATTAGTTATGTTTAGATTAAGAATAACTCTAACTTTAACTTAAGCATCACCTGTTCATATTTCTATACTGGTTTTGTATTACCATTAATACTGTGTTGGCTATCAGGTTTGCTTTTTATCTTAGTAAAGTAAAGTCTACCTCAGTTTTGCTTTAATGTGTCCTATGTTTACAAAACACTGCACATAACTGAAACATGTTATTCACCAGAGGGTGATTCAGCATGTGAGCTTTTTTGCACGAAACTTGTTTAAATAATGTTGAAATAAAATGTTTAAATGTAGCATATTTTTCTCCTAGTCCTTATTTTAAATACGTTTAAAAAAATCAATAATTATCGATATCGACCGATATGAAATGCTTATATCGTGATACAGTTTTTAGCCATATCGCCCAGCCTTAAGTTGAATACTTAATAGTTTGTCTTGTCACTTTTGTGAATCCTCATTTGTCAGTTTGCTTTGTTTAATGTTTGTTCTTGAAGAAGTCAAACAAAAGGCACCCTGCTGGTCTGGTATCTGATGTCCAGAAGTGGAGCAAGGCTTCTGGTCATCTTCAGGAATGTAAATCCATGATTCAGAATTCTGAGAGGATATACCACAGAGTTATATCCAGTATTCTAAAAGCATTTAATTAGCATGAGTTTTTCTGTAGTTCTAATGAATCTTATATTTTACAGCTTTAAACATTGAAACCAATGCTTCTACATCCTCAAGAAACAAATTCTGCAAACGTTTGTCCCGGATGTGCTCAGCAATTTACAAAGCCCTGTCAAAGCCTTTCAAATGCATTGGATAGAGCATCCTGAGCACTGTTTCATCAATACTGACCAATAAAGTCTTTCTGCAGCCCAGTCCTTTGTGTTTATTTATTGACCACCTAAGGGTTTTTTTTTTACAGGTCTTGGTTTGGGAGCTAAGCACTTTGAAGCATGTGGACATGCCCATATGCCCACCATTCATCCGCTTCCCCTGGTCTCTCAGTATCTGATGCTGTGGTTTAGTGACTTTTTTTGCAAGATGCCAGCACACACATGTTTGTGGAACATACCATGGTGACTCTCTCAGGTTGCTAAGCAAAAGACCTCTGGAAAACTCTTTTACGGGCATGACCAGCTACAGCAAGTGGGGGTATGGCGGTCTTCTGTGTGGCACACCCCTTGGTAAAGGTCACCTGAGTCACCTGTTGAATGCTTAACCAGAGTTTATAGTTTATAGTCTTTGACGGTGCTCAGCTGACAGAGAGAATGACGTAAAGAGAGTCTGTGAAGCAAAACGCTTGTATATGGAATGTTAGAGTGTGTCAGCAGGGGGAAAAAAAGAACAAGAAAGAACATTTGTTCTTTCGTCAAGAAAGAACAAATGTGGAATGGTTCTGAAAAGTGTAGAGGAAATATGTCATTTTCTCATTCTGCAAACTCCACATGGTCAGTTAGATCCTAGATGCATTCAGATATTGCCTTCCTCATCCACTAGAGCGGCTGGCCAGATGGCACATTTAGGAAGAGACAGAATGACTGCTGTCATTCCCAGACCCATTATAAACAAGACTCATCTGGAATAATCAGCAGAAAGTAGCACCTTTGTCATGCATGAACGCTGTATGTTGGGTTGGAAAAGTGGAGCTGCGGAAGAATATTTTATCCTTGTGTGTCATTTGAGCCATTATGTTCCGGAGAAAGAATGAACAAAGTAATATACACAAAATTAAGCCTTTTGAAATGTACGTTTATTTGTGGTCAACACATGTTCATGTAGCCTCCCCAATCCGTTGTCCGCAATCAGGCAGTCTTTTGAAATGGGTGTCAGTGTGCATACATAATAAACTCCCCCATTATGATTAGCTCATCTGGGTTTTTCTCCCCCATGCACTGATGTTTGGGAGAGTGTATCGGGTCTTTGCAGACATGTGCTGTGTGTTTGCGCATATGTACAGATGTTATAGGAGTTGAATGAGAAAGTGCGCCATGTCTCAGTCCTGCAGGTCATGTCATGTACCAGTATTAAACACAGTACTTCCAGAAGCAGTCTGCTCCACTGGCCCTCCGTCTGTATGGTCTCCTGATGCCGAGCAGATAACTGAGAGAGCTGAAGTGGCCCGGCTTCTCTAGCAAAACCTGGAGGAGATGCATCCATATTTACAAACCTTATCACTGAAAGAGCTGTAATGCAGAATCCTCTGCCAAGTATATGCATCAATGTCAATGCATCTCACCTCCTTTAGAGTCTCTCTGGGCAATGGCCCTGTCACCTTGAGACCTTATAAAAGAGAAGTTATAGTTCATGTCTGACAGGACACTGAAAACAAAGAACCTGAAAAATGTTTATAAATCAAAGAACACTAAATATAGTATAATGTATACAGTATACATTAGGAAACAACACTGTATACTGTATCATGTTGCAGTAGTCACTGTATTAGCAGGATCACTTTTACTACAAACACCTTGTAGGTGTAGAGGTACAGCTGTACAGCCCAGCTGTGGTCGTGGTTTGTGTTAGCTATTCTCTAACGCTTTGTTAGTGTTAAGGTTTGTTGCAAATGGGAGCTGTCCAATCAACAGTGGTCCTGTTGTTTGGGCAGCACTCACAGCCCTTCTTCGATCATGTCCCTGGTAATGCAGCACCGAAAATGGTCTTCCACCCAAATAAAATCTGGACACTAATGAGCCTGTGGTCAGAAAAACAATCAATGGCTGGTGATCATAGCAACAGGGGACATAAGGAAGGTGCTAAACGTGATCTGTGAGTATAAGTACAAACGAGGTGTCTGTAATAAAATGGTTAGTTGGTGCAGTTGATTCTGAGACAAGTTAAGGTAAGGAGAGCAGTCCTACCCTGTCTGAAGAACAGCGGGGAGTAACCCAGGCCTCCTGGCCTCTGGAGGAGACTGTTAACGTCCGACACGGAGAGCTCGTCTGGACCCCCAATGCCAGCTTCCTCTGCAGAGTCTACAACAGCAACACATGACGCCAGTGATGTTTCATCCTGATCAGTACTGCTTCTCGTCTGGTGTCGTGGATCATCCACCACCATCCACCACACATACCCGTGTTGCTCTCAAGGGCTTAGAGTAATGCAGCCCTGAAGTTGCCCTTACAGAAAACTTGTGCACGGGCAGTACCGTGGTACACAAAGCTTTCACTTACCAGGCCCAGAGAAAAGCATGTCCACCGAGTCTGGCACTGGATGGGCCTGCAGTGAAATGATGGAGAGAAGGAGGAGAGCCCAGGGCAGGAGGAGGTTGCAGATCATCTCGAGCTCTGTGATGGTGCCTGACCGAGCTCCTGGTGTGAGACTGGTGTGAGACTGGTGAGAGAACGGAGGTGACGGTTATATACGCCCTCCTCCGAAAGCCCTGAGATGAATGAATCACAGCAGCCGTGCATCGCTGCCGTTTTATTAAGCTGTTTGCATTTAGAATCAGACTCCAGTCAGTCAGAAAGTGTATATGAACAGGGCAGTAAAATAAGGATAGATACTGTGTCCCGAGATCAGGCCTGGCATGGTAGTTTACCACCACTACAGTTGATTGACTTTTGTTTACTAGCCATTAAATGAAGGGCACAGGTGTCCATATGTGTCCATAATCAAGCCTCAAGAAAAATCTCTGGACATATTTCCTGTTCATCCAGGGATTCAGTCTGTAACCACTTTTCTAACAGCTTGTAACTGAATACTTTGACAAAATGTGCATTTATGAAAATTTCATCATGCAGTTCATTTCACTGGGATGATTATGGTTACATTATTTGCTGGGAAGTTATTTGTAACAAAAAATATATGGTCCAAATAATTAATCTTTGCTATTTAATATAAATTCCCAACATAGTTGCTTGCCTTTTATGAATTCTGTTACTATGGACTTCATTTTTCGCTATTTGTTTGTAAACTATTTGTTTATACGCACAATACAATGAGCTAGAAGAAGATGAAATGACTGAATAATAGGAATTTTGGACTTGCCACGTAACTGTCTGACGGATTTATTACGTCACATTTATACCTTGGCTTCCAAACTGTTTCACAATAAAGATTGTGTAATTTGTCTATCGTTGTCTGAGGAAAGGAAATTAAAATGCAAATGTAACATTTTCAAGGGATGATGAATGAAGAGTCAGAATGAGATGCGCAGAAGCTGAAATAAAACGTTACTTTCCGCTCAGCCTCGCTTCCTTTGCACTTAGGGGCAGTCATGGCCTGGCGGTTAGGGAACTGGACTTGTGACCGGAGGGTCGTGGGTTCGATTCCCAGACAGGCCATGACTGAGGTGTCCTTGAGCAAGGCACCTAACCCCAACTGCTCCCCGGGCGCCGGGCTAGGGCTGCCCACCGCTCTGGGCACGTGTGATCCACAGCCCCCTAGTAATCACTAGTGTGTGTGTGTGTTCTGACTGCACAGATGGGTTAAAAGCGGAGGACAAATTTCGATTGGGGTGTAAAAAAATCACAATTGACAAAATATGGCACATTTCATTTCATTCATTTCATTTCACATTAAAACAACTCTGTGGAAATCAAGAGTTTTTTTCCGATTTTCACTAGTGTGAACGTGCTTAACACAAATAATTTGTAGAATTAGTATTATAGTTATTATAGGTATAGTATTGTTATCATTATTGGTATATCTACACACTTCTAGCTTACATCAATGGAATTACAATGACCATTTACCGCAGAAAATTGTCTGTCACCTCTATTGTATGGAAGGTTTTCTGTCTCAATATTAAAATGAAAATGTAATACGCATGTGCATTTACATGTTTCACTCATGTATGCATTTCATTTTAATATTGAGACAGAAAAACTTCCATACTATTGAACGTGGTGAAAGATCTGTCTATTTTCAATCACACCAGTAGGTGGCAGAACACGATGTAACAAAAACATTTTGGAACCAATAACTTTTTCACACTTATGAGGTAACAATTATTTTTTGGCAGTTTGTCTATAGGCCTGCACGCTATTACAGTTTATATATATAAAATCTATGTTTATTTACCTATTTAAGTTGTTTATTGTTTATAATTATTAATGTATTCCTTGTTTGTTTGTTTATTTATTTTTATATCAAGGGATTTAACTAATGACACTGCAGTCCACATTTATTGACGCTATAATCATATGGAAACGTTGGATATAAATATGACAACTCCATGAAAGAGTTATAATCTAATAGTGTCAGACATCGTATTTCGTCTGCAGGAAGATTGTAATTTACATTTGTTTTTAAGAATAACTGCATTATTTGTTTACATATCTTTACCGTTAATAGATGCATGTCTGTTCAATCTAACCTAATTAGAGACCGAGGTAGACAAAATGATGGCTGATGGCTCTTCACGTGAACCGTGACCGTGTTGACGAAAGAAGAAGTTTGTCCGTGCTGGCTTACCATCCCTTTGGCAGCTTTGTTTCATTGACAAAAATAGGAAAGAATGTCCACCTAACTGGATATGTGAGGCGCTGGTTGTTGGTGTTTTGTCTTTGCACCCATCATTAAACATCGCTAACAAACTTGAATGTGTACTTCAAAAGTTCGAGTAGCGTTCCAGTTCAACAAACAGGAGTATTAATCCCGCAGTTCGGTAGTACTTTACACACTACAGTGGCCAGTTCAGGTAAGATACTCGTACTTGTTGTCACGTACGTTTGTGTGAATAAGCCACTTGTGTTGAGTACTTAGGACGGACCGAGTGATTGTGCAAAGGAAAAATAAGGAAATTCCACCAAAAAGACCTGGTGGTTTTGTGTGTGCGTGTGTTTTTTAACTGGGGAATGCGGAATTCACCTTTGCATGGACATTTGCTTCAGCGTTGGTCGCCTGTGTCGCGGGTCTGTTGGACGAGTTTTTGACTCCCGCTCACATTTAGCTTTAAAGTTTTGACTTCACACACGTTTGTAGAATTAAAAAAGCTGGTGCTTTTCGTTTTTCTTTGGCATCATTAACGTTACAGTTTCGAACTAAGTTCTCTGTTCAGTAACTCAGTTCGATATTGTCAAAAGTATCGAATCAATGTAATGTTAAGTAGTTAAAATAAACCCATTGTCTATTTTTTTTTCATTCTAAACGCCAATCAGTTATAAATCAGTCAATATATGAAAACTGCTTCATTAATTGAGTTGTATCAATAGACTTATTTTTATAAGCCAAATCCTAATGTGAGTTAAAACTAAACTGATTTTGCTCATTTACCATGCAGATTCATTCTCCGAACCGGGCCAGAGATTTTGCTTTGCTGTGGCCATGAGGAGTCATGGCGGACGTGGAGGTTGATCAGACAAACCTTCCTAGGGTTCAGGAGGGTAAGTTTACCCCATGGCTGTTTTATGATTCTCTCCCTCTTTATGTGAATGATAAAAGACACAAGCAGACACTCTTTGATCCTCTTGGAGTATACCTCTTAAGTCACCCATATGCATTAGATTCAGACTTTATATTTACTTGCCAGTGCCCTGCTCTCCAGGACTACTTGTGCACTGTAGCGTGTGTGAGTGTTAAGAGTGATAAGTGTGAGTGATAAGAGTGTGCTGTCTGATGAACATTCCAGATGCCTTCTCCCTGACATGCCACCTCAAACTTCGGGAATTGAGTCTTTCTTTAAAGCTTTGCAGAGCCTGGGTTTAAAATGCCCTTGTCTACTTGCCAGTGAGCAAGCTCTCATACAGAAAGAAATAAAAGATGTTTTCGCTTTCCGCTACCCCTTTCTTAGACAATGGGTCAGGGTTAGGGTTGGGTTAGGGTCGGGATGTGGAGTTTCCATTTTTAGGGTTAAACGATCACAAGCCAGGCAACACTGCCCTCATTGCCCCTGCTGCAGTCTGTCACTGTTAATTGATGTTCACACTAGTACGTTGACACGCTGAATTTACACATCCATGAGGTTTTTTTTTAGACTATGTCAGCACTGTAGTGGTTCGCCTTGATTATTATCCTTTCTCGAAGCATATAGTAAAGCTACTTTGATTGTTTCTTTGGTCTTTCACTGCTTATTTATCTTTGATTTCCTGAAGCCGGGCCTTGCTGTTTTCTCATCCCTGGCTGACCCCCACCCCCTCTTGCTCTCCCTCTTCTCTCTCCTCCCCTTTCTTCCACACAGTTAGCTTATTGTACTATGACTTCATCTTTTGGCTTTATTGGTTGGTGTTCCTATTTTGGCTCCTCAGATGTAGACTGACATTTGGGGGGTGGTGGGGGAATTTGAGTCTCCTGAGGAAAAGCAGGCCTCTTGCTTCTGCCCTCTGACACCTGCTCCCCACACACCCCACTGCCCACACACACCCCACACACCCCACTGCCCCTGCTGTAGACTCCCGTATGCTGAGACGCCTCTGGCCAGACAGATACTTGTATGTGCAGACAAGACCGTTCTTCATATTATACTGGACATAGGTGGAGGAAGAGAGGGTGAGGATGGGGTGGGTGGAGTAGGGTGTGTAGCAGGGATTTGGCTTAAAATGGGAGCTGTGCGACTTTTTCCTTTTTCCGCTCAGCCAGCAACATGGTCCTGTTGTGCAGTTTAAATGTCTCGATGATGAGATGAATTGAGCTGCCGTCAACAGCTCACAGTGTGTCACTCTTTGGGTGTGGGAGAACAATGTGGTGTTTTTTTTTATTTTTTTAGTCAATACAGAACAGTAAAGCAATGAAATAATTTTGCATGTTTTATGACTATGTCCTGTGGTTATGAATTCAGCTATTCCAGGAACTCTTTTAAACCAGTTCAACAACCAATGGAATTTTTAAGCTTAAACAAATTCAGACATGGTTTTGCTGCTTAAATGCTCCCTGTCTGATTAAGAGCAAAGAGTCTAGTTATTAAAGCAATTTGGAAATGGGAAACTCACTTGAAGTATTGGTTTCTTTTTAGTGGTTACAGTTTAATTCCGCCTATGTTTTTGGTTTTACTCGATCGGTGTAATGCGTGTGTCATTGTGGGCTGGGCCTCTGCAAAAACGAGTTTGTCAGCTTGTGAGCCCCACCCTCTCCCAGTCCCTACGGTGCGTCATTTAGACCTGTAAGCAACACTTCATCCATGCTAGCCTTGCAAACCACACAGCTGAATTGCATCTAATCCCATCAGTGTTTTCCATTAGGTGGATGGTACTGTTAACAGGATCACTAACAGCACAGAGAGTCGAAAAGATAAACCGGACCCCTCTTAGTTGACTCAGTTTGCTGACAAACCACTTCTTGTAGCTGGCAGTCATGTGTGAGTAACCGCGCACAGCTGTAATCTGAGAATTTAGCTGGTTAAGCGATGGAGATTTCTGTACGAACATGTACCGTTTCTATGTTTCCAGCTGCAGGCGTGCTGTATCGTCCCTGTTTGCAGGATGAGATGATGCGGCATGCCAAACCTCACTTGGCATGTTCCCTCTGCCCAGTCATGTAGCTCCGCCCACCAACACTGCCTCTCTGGGCTATGTCTCACACTATCTCAGTCATATCAGTTATGTGTAATCTGTCTGCAGTCATCTGTCTGCAAGAAGTTCAATAGTTCTTGCCATGTTTGAGAAAATATTGTCCCGTGATAAAGTATTATTATTGTTAAAGTTTTTCTTACAGTGTAGCTACAACTATATTCCATACATATGGCATATGCTTCCAGGTGCCGTCCACAAAGGGGTTGATCTATGAGTGGCAGCAGACGTCTAGCATTTTGTATCTTGTTCTTTTCTGGATGAAAGCTTCTAACTTTGTTTTGGACCCAGTATTCCACATGAACGTTATTAATGACACATTATTTATGTATTGCTGACATTATACTTTACATTATGACATTGTACAGCAATCTACATTAACTTTATGACCCCCCCCCCCCCCCAAAAAAAAAATGTATTTGCCATGCGATATCCTTGATTATATCCTTTCATCTTCAAATATGAAAGGTGATATTGGATGGTTTGGTTCCTAGAATGGATGACATGGGTGTGACTTCAGTGCATGATTAAGGTGAGTCTGTACAACACTCATCAGTATTATATGGCCCGTATGTAACCCAGTTCTCTGCATCACTCACTGCTTTTCTTCTACCACGTGGCCATTGGCAGACGCTCTGGAAACATTTCTGCCTTTACTGTCAGTGCGGGCAGGCGTGTGTGTGTGTGTGTGTGTGTGTGTGTGTGTGTGTGTGTGTGTGTGTGTGTGTGTGTGTGTGTGTCTACGCTGATGGAAAGAGTGGTGGAGGTTGTAAGCTAATATGGCCTATTGTCTTTTTTTAGCAGGACGAATAAGGCCCACACAGTCTTACTGGACTGATCTTTCTCTCTGTTCTTCAGGGCGAGCGAATTGGTCACTTTTTGGCTGTAGTGGCTAAATATAAAGAGCTTATAGGGTCAGTCCAACTAGAGTAAATGTTTGAGACTCTGGCTGTGGTGGAGACAGTGTGACTCGAAGAGTGCTGTGTCTACGTCAGGAGAAGCAAAACACTGCAAGGGTTCCCAGATATATAAACACGTATCTAGAATTATCAGTCGCCATGGTGCAGACTGTAAGTAAATGGAGAGAGACTTTTTCATTATTTATTTATTTTGCCGTTTTATTTCAGCATAGTGGACTTAATCTGAATTGATTTATACTTGCATTGAGTGAACCCATATAGGAATCACAGTAATTATTATACATGACGCACATTTAAACAGTGACCTGCTCTATTGTTTCTTGGGCAGTTGTGCTCTGCGAGGATGTTTCAGGATGTGACTATAGGTGTGCCGAATGTGTACAACTATGTAAAGAGAAGAATACAATGGCATGAGTTCAGCTGGGTTAGCAATCCACTGGGAACAGAAAGGTCCAGGGACGTGGCTAAACTATATATTTACAAAAGGATGTAATCTTGATATAGAAGGAAAGTCTAAAGAACAAATGAAATAAGCTTTAACCTGTACCAAATTGATCAACACAAAAGACCCCCAAACAATCAAGAACTGGATTAGAAGTCCCAGAGCATCACAAAAGGAGTTAGCAACATAGATAATTACGGCACAACTCCACACTAACATCATAGTCTCCGTCCGTTCCAAATCCAGTGTGGGGGGTGGGTGGGGGAATCGCCCCAGGACTGGTTTGCACTGTGGAAGGCTGAGAGGGAACCGCAGTGCTGGAGCAGGGATGGAGACTCTTCATTGCAGTCTCAATTACAGGGTGTGTGTTCCTCCCTCCACTATCTCCCCAGCACCGCCATGTGTTAAATCAGCCCCATGCTTCTCCCTGCCTGGATTTAGAAGGGTAGACAGACACAGCCGCGCAGTGGGTTAAACACGTCTGTATCTGAGGATGCTTCTTCTCGAGCACCCTGTCCATATCTTTTATGTTAAAACGTGTGTTTCAGGAGCGCGGACGTAATTTCAAATCGAGTCAAATCAAGGTTTATTTGTCACATACATGGTCATACACAGTACGACAGGCAGTGAAATGCTTTGGTGACTACTCCACCTTAAATTAAACTATGATAAATGGACAAAATATAGAATATAGAAATATTTAAAAAACCAAAATAATAATAATAATACAGTTAAAAAGAGCCATTTAAGTGAAATGACTTAAAGTGACAAGTGATATAGTGATATAAATAGTTTGTGCATTTTATGCAATTGCATTAAAAACCATTTTTTACCATTAAACCCCCCCCCCCCCCACTTTTTCAAAAGCCGGTTTTGGTCCCCTGCAGTTTTTACGGTTAAAAACAAATATTTAAATAGCGACAAATCAAGCGCTAGGACCATGCAGAAAACGTCCGCTCCGAGTTCTTGCGCTGAAACCCCCCCCCCCGGCACCCCAATGCCGTTTTGTGCTTCTATGCAGAACTACACTTCTGTGTCACGGGACGTAAATAATCAGTCGTGAAGATGTAATGCCACTATGGAGTTGATGTTCTTGTGCAGTTCCTGGGTTCCTCTGTCTAGGTCTTTGCAGCTTTGCTTAACTGCTCTTGTTCAGAGTGTGTGCCGCATGGTTGTACTTACTGCTGTTAAGACTGGGTTTACAGAGGGTGTCTTTGCAGTTTAGTTTTTGATGCCTCATGTTTAAGTGCATGTTGAAACCATGTTTTATGTTTTATAGCCGACCTGCAGGTCTGTTCACTGTGCATGTGTCATGTAGTCTGGAGGATATGTCATGTAAATATGGAGGATAGGTTCCTTTTTGAGTCTTGGTCCTCCCAAGGTTTCTTCCTATTCCCCACCATCTAGGGAGTTTTTCCTTGCCACTGTCGCCTCTGGCTTGCTCATTAGGGATTTGGACCCATAGTATTGTTAAAACTTGTAAATCCTGTAAAGCTGCTTTGTGACAACATTGTGGAAAACGCTATACAAATATATTTCATTTGATTTGATTTAGTCTAAAGTGATTTTTTTTTTTGGGGGGTTTGGCTAAGCTTGTACTGCAGGAGGTGTCTTGTCTGGGAGTGTTGAAATGCTTTTGTGCAGATGAACATATCTACATGTGATCATCTTAATTGTTTTTCAGATGTCCAAGCATTCAGCACACAGATTGTTCTCTCTCACTTGTGGCAGAGAACTGTCAATTTTTCTCCCCTTCCTCTTTACACGGTGGACAACACGCGTACTCCAAATCCATGAACAAATTCAAACGTTTAAGTGTTTATTTGAATTTAGTTTGTTTAAGGCTGTGTTAATCTTGCTTGTTAAAATTGTTTAGTCTTTTTGGCTTAGCTTAGTAAAACGGTTTTAAACATTTATTTGTCTCCAGCAAAGGTGAATGAAACTGTCAAACAGGTGTCCAATGTTAGCCTGACAGAACGCTGCTGCTCACAGATTTTCAGTCTGTCTCAAATTAGCCTCCCGACTCATGGAGGCATGTGTCATAGCCAGCAGCGGTGATGCGCTCAGTCCGAGGCCCCTCGAGTGTGTGGGGGTCACACGGCAGCTGCCCAAATGGACGGTCTCTGCGGCCACATCCGTCTCCTCCTCTGTTCATCCCTTAACTTCTCACGCCATGTGGTGGTGTTCTGAGTCTCTGGGGCGTGCCCGCGGGCTCCCCGGGCCGCTGCCGTCGTAATGAGTTATGTGTTTGTGTTCCTGCAGTGTGCCAGTGCTTTGCGGTGCTGGAGGACGGTGCACTAGCGCATAATTTACAGGAGCAGGAAAGTAAGCCCCTCCCCCTTTACACTGCACGCTCACAAACTCCACTTGCAGCGCTTTAAAGACACAAACATTGGCCGTTATTGTCCTCACAAGCTAGCTGGCCATAATTTTGTATTTCTTTTGCTGTTCCCACCACACAGTGTAATGCTCACTCTACACATAATTATTGCTAAAATGATTCTGTGAAAATTCATTGGAAGTCCTTTGAAGATAATTGCTCACAGCCTGAATGAGTTTGCGTCTTGCAATGAAACTGCAACTTTGAGAAACTGTAAATTCACTGGGCTCTGGTGGCACAGAAGCTCGGTTCTTGTATCCAAAAGCATCTCAAAGTTGATTTAAGCAGTCTCTTTTTTTTCTTGTAAACTTCCTGTCCTTTAATTTCCTGTGGTCTTGCAGTGATAATGTGCTATTTAAGTTCACTTGTGTCCAGGCATTGTCTGAGATTCTACCCATAGGCTGCAATATGCATTCAATCATTTAATGCTGACATGAAGGTCAATTCCTACTGTTTTTATTCTCCTTAAGTAATTGACATTCTGTTCAGAAAGTGTTCCAGTGTACATGGAATAGCTTTACGTTTTATACAAATCTGTATTAAAAAAAATTAATAATAATTAAAAAAAAACTTGTATAATGCAATATTAGGATTTTTTGCATTATACAAATGAACCTTTCTGACTAGGAAACTGAATGAATTTTCTTCCATTTTAGCCATTTTCTTCACCTGTAATACTGCAAAATATAATTCCTGTACAAAAATAATTAGCTTGGTTTTAAATTTACTGGTTTGACTTTTTTTACTGGTTTATATGTTTATGTATGTTATTGTATGTTATGTGTTAACTTGCATGTTCTAATGATTCAAAATGGTAAAAGTAATTTTTTTAATATGCATAACCCGTAGTGTGATTGGTAACGTCTCCCACTCCGTGCTCTCTCAGTCGAACAGTTCTACAGCTCAAATGTGGAGAGAAACCAGCTGGTTCAGAATGACCTACGTGTAGCCAAACAGCTCCAAGATGAAGAACAGCAAAGAGCTTCTGTACTCCATCGCCAGACCACTCAGCAACTGTGAGGACCCCCCCCCCACACACACACACACACACACACACACACACACACACGCCCCGCAGAAAGGATGGGCTGTCCCAGGCCATCTCACCACCCTCTCATATATCAAAGACATTCTGTATAGGTTTCAAGAAGCGGTCAAGGGCTTAGTTTAAGCTTTCTTGTGTGAAATTAGTCAGTGGTCATAAATAGAAATGTACCCTTTTAACACCAAACATCAACTGTGTGTACGTACTCTTATCAATTGGTATTCACATCAGACCAGCAAACAAAACACTGTACTGGAAATGTATTTAGCTAATGGACGCTGTTGGGTGCTTATTCTTCAATTTCAGTTTGTAAAAGAAAATGTTTCATTCCTTTTCAGAATTATAACTGAAACTTTTAAGATATAAAAGAAAGTTTGTTCTTGTACTAATATGCATTTTTCTAGAATTTATCTGTGAATTCAAAGAAATTCACTGTCTGTAAATGTAGCGTTCCCAAAAATGTGATCTAAAATATAGTTATAAAAGGTTCATGGTTCAGCAAATTTTCCCCTTGAGTTTTTGAATCTTGGGTTGAGTTTTTTTTTTTTTTTTTTTTTTTTTTTCCCCATTGTTTCTTCATCTCAGGGAAGTGCTGGACTCTGAGTATGCCCGCAGGATACAGGAGGATCTCCAGCGACGTGCAGAAGAAGCTCGCAGGAGGGAAGAAGAAGATGAGGTGCAGTAGCGCGTCCTTTCCTGCATGTGCACGCTTCGTGTTTTCCAGCAAGACCTTTGCCCACTTCTTCATTTACACGTGAAGTCTGGAGGCCACGTGGATCCTCCCAGCAGGAATCTGATTCGTGCAGCCAGCCAGAAACCTGTGTGACTCGGAGTGATAGTGCTGACAAAGGTCATGTGAGACAAGGAGAACTTCCTCCAACAGTAAAGCACACAGTACCTGCAGCAGATCGGACCGTGTGTGTGTGTGTGTGTGTGTGTGTGTGGGCAAGCGGGGGTGTGTGTGTGTGTGTGTGTGTGTGTGTGTGTGTGGCAAGCAGGGGTGTGTGTGTGTGTGTGTGTGTGTGTGTGTGTGTGTGTGTGGCAAGCGGGGGTGTGTGTGTGTGTGTGGGCAAGCGGGGGTGTGTGTGTGTGTGTGTGTGTGTGAGGGCAAGCGGGGGGTGTGTGTGTGTGAGGGCGGGCGTGCGTGTGAGGGCGGGCGTGCGTGTGAGGGCGTGCGTGCGTGTGAGGGCGTGCGTGCGTGTGAGGGCGTGCGTGCGTGTGAGGGCGTGCGTGCGTGCGTGTGAGGGCGGGCGGGCGGGCGTGCGTGTGAGGGCGGGCGTGCGTGTGAGGGCGGGCGGGCGTGTGATGTGTTTGTGTGTGAGCGCGGGTGGGCGGGTGTGTGAGCGCGGGTGTGTGTGTGTGTGTGAGCGCGGGCGAGTGTGTGGACGCAATAAACCTGTGTAATGTTTCGCACTGTTATCATATTAATGTGTAATATTAATATATTTATTGTGGGGATATTACTGCCACCTGCTGGCCTTGAGGAGAGGGAGGATATATAGGCCTCTCATAAATGTGGTGATGTGTTCCTTTGAGTATATAGGTGTATACAGCAATATATACAGCTAATGCACCTTTTCTTATTTTACTGCCTTTGTGTTTTTAGTCAGGTCATCTTTCCACACCCTTTTCTCTTGTAGACCATCGCAGCTGATATTTGTTTTGTCAGCTAATAATCGCCTCTTTCAGATGATTGTCAACGTTTCTGTGAGCAAAGAAACCTTCGTCTCAGGTCCTCTGACGGCAGTGAAGGTCTGTGGTTGTTGTCATGGAGATTTTGGGTGTAGGTCATTTGGCGACTGTGTTGGGAGGCAGAGCCGCAGGTTCGGTTGGCGTGGTTACCAAACATTTAGCTGGCACGGCACGCGGTTGCTTTCTCCCTCCGGAGAGGTTTCAGAGATTTTGTGGTTGTAAAATTTTGAAAGAGGAATTGAGGATTTTGTTCATTCGAAACTTTCTCGCTTTGAACCATTTTCTAATTGTGTAGTTTTACGAAGACCCCGTTTTGAAAAGTACACACTTACGTATTCATGGCAATTTTATGGCACTGTTTGCGTGTACCAAAGATGCTGAATACTGCTGATACTTCTACTTATGGCTGCTAGAGTTCTGCTACATGAATTATAGATATTTACACCTCCACTGGCTTTTCCTAATGAGAGCTCTACTGCCACCTGGCTGTGCCTCTAAACACTGCACCCCCACACTGCTCTTCTGCCTGCTGGCCTCCTTCAGCGGAGAACATTGCTGTTTCAGCATATAATGATCGCCCTGCCTGGTTAGTTATTTAAATCATTAAACCTCTGTGGTGGTAACCTGGATTCTAGTGTTCCTATGAGCTATGAGTCAAACCCCTTGAGTCTGGGTAAAGACTGCTGGGTGTTGATGCAGAGATCGTCGTCTCCATTTGTGTGCTATCCACTGTAAGCATATTCCTACTGGGCACTTTTGGTAGACATAGTGTTGGACACATTGAGGTCCAGGAAAGGAATGCCTTGATTGCATGGTATATTGTTTTTGCTTTTGTGTTTTAATTAGTGGCTGGGCATCTCTCTCTCTCTCTCTCTCTCTCTCTCTCTCTCTCTCTCTCTCTCTCACTCTCTTACACACTCTCTCTCTCACTCTCTTACACACTCTCTCTCTTACACACACTCTCTCTCTCTCTCTCTCTTTTTCTTTCTTTCTTTCTTTCTTTCTTTCTTTTTCTGCCCTCTTCAGTGTTTGATTGTCTCTGCTAAACAAGTCTGGTCCAGGCTCTCTGAAGTGAGGCGGGCCTAGTTCACACAGCACAACGGAGGTGCCACTTACGCCTGCATGTTTGTGTCTCGCTCTCCTGGGCCTGGTAATGCTGTCTTTGCAGCAGGGCTTCAGTGTAGTTCTTAACGTTTCGAAACTCTTTCTCACAAGTAAAAGTAATGCTTGTTTTCTTGATCTCTTTTTAATTTTTACATTTTTGCTTTATATTTCACCTTTCAAATGGCACCGGGTGGACCAACCACTAATTGCGTAGGGAAGGACATCTTCCAGACAGTATTCTTTATGGATACAGTAAATGTGTGCCTGGCCACTTTTAGTTCCTTCTAGTTTACGAGGCCTTTGCAGAATGCTGAGCTGCTTCTTTCACGTCCCACACTGCCATCTTGTGGAAATATAACATGCTTTCACTCTGTTTCCTGAACGATACACTATTGAGCACATTTGTTGTGTTTTGAGGCCACATTTTAATTTGAAAGGCAATAAAAATGTGTTCCGAAGGGAGTCTTTTAAATTTGATGAAAGAGAGGAAGTCTGTCCGTGACCCATTCAGTACACGTCTATTTTGTACACTGAGAATGCCAAACCAGCTCGAGGCAATGCTGCATGTTCCTCACAGAAGCGGGATGTATGAGCGGCAGTATGACCCCAAAAGCCCTCAGTCTGTCAAGAAGCAACGGCACGACCCCAAATGTCTTCACTGCAAAGCTCTTTCATTTGAGTTCCCAGAAAGCGACAGAGCAAAAGTGCTTCTAAAAGTGCTTATTTTAGGCCATTTTTGGGTGAGAAATATTACTGTAAGAGTCTAATGGAAACTCTGAGGGGAAAGTCCTACCCATTCAGTTCAGTCTTTCACCTCCCCCATACGATGTCCATTGTGGTGGTGGTGGTGCGTTCGGCTGCTCGAGTGTCTCTGAGGCATCAAGCGAGGTGGGCCTGAAGCGCAGACCTAGAAGAGACCTCGACCCTCTTGTTCTGCACTGTGGAAATTCCACCGCTGACGTCCGCTGCTGCTCACGGTCGAGCGTGGGAGGCCTACAGACGTAGTGAGTGGGCGTGTGCGAGTAGTGTTTGTGTTTTCTACAGTAGCAAAACCACAGAACTGCTGTTGGTGCGTTTTTTTTTCTTTCTTCCTTCAGCGTCTCTAGAAAGGCGTGAAGGTCACGGCCTGACGTTTCTGCGCGGGGTGGGCAGGTGTCGTGGGCTGATCTTTGCCTCGTGCTGCTGCTTGTCCACGTTCACCTGTTTGGTTCTCCATATCAGATTATGAAGAGTCCTGCTGAAAAACCAAACGGCTCAATAAAGACAACCATGGAACAATAAAACCTTGCTTAATAAAAAACAGTGGAGAGCAATGGCTTTTTTAATATTTTGTTTAAATAATTACAACAATTGTAATACACACTAATCAGGGTGGGGTTTATTCTGTCCTTATTTACATCTTTTTTTTTTCTTTCAGGAAGTAGCTAAACAAATTCAGGAAGAGGAAGAACTTCGAGTGAGGCGCCTATATGAGTCTCACTCCACAGATAGTCGAGGTACCTATTGTCTTTTTTTATTCCCTCCTTCTGCAATAAAACGCTGACTGTTTTGCCTTTGATGGTCTCGCCGCTTGGCGGAAGATGGTCACAAATGTCTGAGTCAGAAGTGCTTATGTGATGGGACAGTGTGTGCTGTCTTTCATGATGGGCCAAGAAGACTTTGATGTGGCCATGGAGAGTTACCGTGTTTGGTCTGATGTCAAGATATGCGGTGCGTGGGTGTGTTTGTGTGTGCGTGTGGCCTAAATCTACGCAGTTTTCCGGTTTCTCAAGATTGTGGCAGATCCCAGTCCCATTCAGAAGTGAAATAACGTATAAAATAAAGTCAGACGTGCGTGAAGTTGTGCAATCCCAAATCCTGTGATGATCTGGTCACCTGCCCTTCAACAACTGCAGTGATTCATTAATCACATGTTGGTTTTTGTTTCTTTCAGTTGTCTGCTTATAATGTTGTCATCAAACTTTCATTTACTGAGGCCTTTGATGGAATATTGATTCGCAAAGATCTGTTGAATGTATTCGTTAAAACGCTAAAAGGTTTAAATGGTAGTCACTATTTTAGAGCCTGTGGGGTAATTTTTTTTTCTTCATATTTTAAGTACTAAACACAGCTCTACACTAAAAATTGTTCACATGCGTAGTAAATAATAGATCTCGCTCTCTCGATTACTTTGAGCAAAGTGGTTCGGTATATCATAATGGATGATAAGTTTGTTGGGTGGTCTCAGATGTCCACGGCATAACAATATTTGTCTTCTTTAATTTGCACTGTAGTAAACTGAACTGGACCTTACTTAGAACTATTCAGAAGTCAGTGAAAAGTGCTTATGTTTAGCTTCTGCAACCATCTTTGACCACCGTGATGCACGTTTACTCTTCATTTTCATTTGTTAGCTCGGCTCGGATAATGCTGAAATTTTATAGCAGGAGGTGGTCTTGTATCACGTTTTTTTGTTTTTTGAGATTCATAAGGTTTGTTGATCCTGAAAGGCATTTCTGCATGCTATTATACGTTTTTGTTTGTTTGTTTTTTTATATATGTGTTGATATGCTAATTCTATTAAATTGCTAAATGCTAAGTTGCCATCCTTGCCAATATTAACTGTGTTTGTTTGTTTTGCCTGGCACAGCCAATTGTACTCACTCAGTCACTAACCTGCCCCTACACCTACCCCCCCGCCTTCTGTTTGCATGTTTTGCTTGGCAAAAGAGAACACCAGTGCCCCACCAAACCCCCCTCAGCCTGCACCCTCTCTTATTAGCGAGGAGGAGGAGGAGGAGGAAGAGTGGTCCGACCAGGATTCCTTCCCCTCCCCCACCACCTCAGACTATGAGGAGGACCGCTACGAAGGCAGGAGGCAGGTTTATGAGGACTACAGGGACCCTGGCGGACGGGGGCCTCTACCACGCCTTCCTCGTGAGCTGACCCCCCGGAGCGTCGTCCATCGGGACCGCGGAAGCTCGGCGAGCTTCAGCGGCAGGGCGGGGCCTTCCACGGGGGGGTGGGGCGACGTCGTTAAGCTCATTAAGAACGACATGAGCGAGCAGGGCTACCTTAGTCACACCTCGGAGGAAGATCTCTTCGAGCCTGTCTACAGGCTGGAGAGGATTCTCAGAGGACCGCAGCAGCAGAACGGCGGGCAGGGGAAGAGGCTTCACCGGCATCACAGCGCGCACGAGGGCCACGGCAGAACGCAGCACGGTGCGCAGGCCTGCAGGGCCGAGAGCTTCAGGGCCTCGGAGGATGGGGAGAGCAGGAGAGTGAGGCACTGCAGCAGGAGCTGTAGGGACTCCAGGCCGGGAGACGCCAGGAGACGCGTCCGCTTCCAGGACGACGGGAGGCGTCCTGGCGATAACGGCGCGAGCCGGCGGGACCCTGAGGCAAACCATGCTGGAAGCCAGGAGCGAGAGGTGTGGAGTCGTACTGTGAGTTCTTACCCGGTATCGGGTGAACTTTGTCGCAATCGGACATACCGCGCTGTCGCCGACGGTGTCCCCTACCAGCTGGAACGGGCGAGGCGTGTCTATCAAGACGAGAACGGGAGAGAGTCTGTCCGTGTGGCCAACAGGACTCGGTGCCACGGAGAGGCCCATCAGGCTAACCGAGTCGGGCCCTTTGCAAACTCCCCCCGGCAGGAGTCGAGGCTCAAACAGGGGGAGGAGGAGGGGCCTAGTGGGCCCAGAGGGCGGGGCAGGTGGGAAGAAGGGGCCGGCAAGGCTCGTGGAGAGACGATGCGCCGAGTTCACTCCCTCAGAGAGGAGGGGAGGTGGGAACCGAGGGCGGAGGGCAGACGTCACCGCAGCGCTCTCGCTGGGAGGCGCACCTCACGCGAGCCTTGGCAAGGTCACTGGGAAGAAACGTCGACTACCGAAGATGAGGAAGACGAGGAGGTGGAGAGGAGGAGGAGGAGGAGGAGGAGGAAGGTGGAGAAGCGTGTACGGGTTCTCCCTCAGCGCAGCCTCAGCTTGTGGTACAGTGGGCGCCCTCCTGGAGCAGGTAACAAAGTCCTCCTCCCCCCCCTCCGCCGAACTGTGGTGTGACTACAGTCTAGAGCATTCTCACTCCGTTCCTCTCAATCATCTCCAATCAACCAGCTCCGTCCCGACCTTTTGCTCACGCTCCCCCACCCCGACGATTTTGTGGGTGGTCCTTGACTACCTTCCTTCTTTCATTGACGGCATTATGAGTAATAACCGCCTATGCCTGGTGACCTTATCTTCTTATCTTTTTCTGCTCTAGCTGTGCAGTGACTGCCTTTTCTTCACAGGTCTGTGGTCCTCTGTGATTGTGACTCTTATTTTGGTGATTTAAAATATTTCATTTCTATCTTTGATTCAGAAGATCTCCTCTCATTTGTTTATGGTAGTAATTGACACTTTGGTATGAGAGGTATGACCCCATGCCAAACCCCTGACCCCCAGCCGCCGTTAACTGGAACCACAGCAGGTGGTGTTGTGCCGGTGATGTCCACAGGTCCCGGGACACGCCCTGTCCTCCTCCCAGCCAGGCTGTCCTTGACGCTGGTGTCTCCCACAGGGTATGGGCTGCAGAGAACCAGAGCCACACTGGACTTGGGTGAGCTGGAGCAGGTTCTGCTGGATGAGGAACTGGCCCACAGGCTACAAGCAGAAGAGGAGCAATCCATCAGAAGGGTGAGGGCCTTCCACCAGAATCCAGTCACACCAGAAACCGAGATTTCCCCGGCAAGCAACGTCTCGTGCTAATCCTTCACACCCTGTGACCTACAGACCTGCAATTGGTATAGTGTAGTGGGCAACAGTGCCATCTGTCCTGTGTTGACTCCTAAAGCTACATTCACCTGCCCCTGCAAAGTGGCTCTTTGTGCCAGATGCATAAAATGTAAATGTAACAATTGTTCCCCTTGATTTGCCGTTGTTCTCAGCGTCCTCCATCAGCCGCTCCTTCCCAGAGTCATTACCCAGAAGGAGACTTCACGGTTGCACAGGTGGCTCAGGATGAGGTAGGAGAAGGTGGAGTTTTCCCGGGTCTGCTGCTGACCGTCCGCACGCTGTGGCCTTGCTCACCGTTGTAGCGTCTTCGTTTCAGGAACTTGCACACTACATGCAGAAGCAAGAGATACGGGCCAAACGACGGTCCGGGGACCTGGACGACCGCGGCGATGGTGGTTGGGAAGACGGGGACGTGACCGATCCGTACGAGGAGGGAGCCGACTTTGACAGACAGGTACCGCTGCCCTACTGTGCCCAGTCATGCGTGCAGACAGCCGCGGTGATGCCACGCCTTCCAGAGGAATCCACACCACTCGTACAAGTCATCCACACGCCTCTTAGAATTACTCATTCTGAGGAAAGGCTTTGGGTCATGATTTAAGGCATTAAAAAGAGGAAACGCATTTGTATCCCAAAGATCCTGTTTCCTTTCAAGCGTGACGAACTGTGTGGCGTGTCTAAAACTTCAATGTGCTGAGGCATTTTGCTAAACCAGTCGTCGGGGAAACGTTAAATAACATGTGGGAGGGCTTAGTGACGGTGACTAAGCCACCAGACTGGATCTTTTCAGTCTTTTAACTGCTGCAAAAATCAAACTGTCCACTTTATTTTAAGTTAACCTTTTAAGTTCAACTTTTTCACACCAATGATACATACAGGTCTACTTCCTGTTCCCCACATATTTAAGAAATAAAACGGCTAATGTTTCCTCCAAGTGTAGCTGAAGCTGTTTTTATTTATTTATTTATTAATCATTAGCATTACCAAAAATAGTAATACTGCTATGCTGCTCTCAATGCGGCTACATCCCAAAGCGCATGTTTATTTTCAGATGTTTATATTCCGTGGTATTTGACTCTACGCTTGTATGCCAAACGCAGAGAGACCGGCTGGGTTCGGAGGGACTTCTGTCTCCACGAGAGGCGTGCTCCCCACAGTTCCCGCCTCCTAGCCCCACCGCCATGGCAACGTAAGTCCCCATAGTCCCATCACTTCTAAACCACTTTGCCTGCTGAAGTGGCTCCTCAAACTTGCAATGTTGTCCCAGGCATCAGCAGCAGTTCAGGAATGTTGCAGAAGATCTGGACCCAACCTTCCAAAGGAAGGAGAATGCCCAGACAGGACGGAGTGTTCCCGGTACAGCGCTTATTGCATTCGGTCCCCTGGACTGTATGAAATACCTCCTGCTTCTGTCCAGTCTGGTGGTGAACAAGATATTCTGTGTTTGCAGGCCCCTGCCCACTACAGACCCCTCCTGCGTTTGTAGCACCCACAAAGAGGCACAGTGACAAGCCGGCATGTGTGAAGCCCAGAGAGAAAAAGGAGGCAGCAAAACTGAAGGAGAGCTGTAAGCAGCAGTGATGTTGACCCCATCGGTGTCCTCGCACGCCTGATAACACAGAACACAGCAATGCAAATACACGCATCCGCCACCACCAGCAGATATGAACATTCCAGTGCTGTAATGGGTCAAGACATTACTTCCACTTTCTCTGGTAGGTACAGGGTCTGTTTATTTCCAAGGTAATGCAGTCAGCACCACAAGCAAGTTCCAGTAGTAGTGTGTCAATAAAGATCTTTAAATGTAATCTTCAGGAGAAATGGCATCTTCCAGTGTACTTTTTTTCTTTTTCTTTTTTTCTTTTTTTTTTTTTTTTTGTTTCGTGTCAATTGTACCTGTTCCACGTTGTGCCACTGGTGCTTGGGGAGGTTGTGCAGTGCTGATGGGATTGTTACAACTTCTTCCTCTTGGGAAGAAATCAAGTTTTGAGAAATGAAAACTGACCCACATCTGTCACATGTGGGTGTTTAACAAAGTTGCATTCTCTCAAATTCCCAGTGTAATTAAAAAGGAATTTTCTTGGACCAGTTTTCTGGTGAGTTTCTTCATGTACCTTTTGTGCATAGTTTAAGCAGCTTTTTCCATTTCCACATTCATTCGGTCCTCTTTGCAGGAATTATTTTTGTATATACTATAGAGTAACATTTACATATTTGACTTCTTGTACATTCTCTTTTTTCATGTTTGACACAAACAGAAGAAAGCCTGCAAACTGTGCTGTCATTTGTGCTAAAATAGAGCATTAAAATATTTCTTGTGTCTCACCAACTGCAGAACAATCTGAATTCTGTGAATCTGAGTTCTTTTTGAAGTAGTTCTTAGTTCTCTGACCAGTTCCAGAGAACCTGACCTGGTTTAGATCTTTGCATCTGTCACCTAGAGTGTCTGGTTGAATTGTGCTGCTATGTCAAGCTGTTGTATGTAATGTACACCTAAAAGTAAAAAAAAAGTTTTGCTTTAAAGTAGGAATGACCGCTATGCTTATATGGTTAGAGTTCATGCACATAAAGCATTTTTCTTCTGCCTTTCCACAATCATGGTGTCAATAGCTATTAGCACTTTCTGGTTTACTGCATTGTAATATGGTCTCTAGTACAGGAAAGCTGTGGGCTTCTTTCTGGTCCTCTTCATATGGTCATTTTCTAAAGAAAATGCCCGACCTTCAGGCAATACCTAGATCCTCATCCGTCTTCTAAATAATGTGGCACTTTTTCTTACTCCCTCTCAGAAACCTTGATTCTGTTCATCACAGAGAGTAAGCGTGAGTTGTCAAATTTTCTTCCTGTTTTTTTTTTTTTTTTTTTTGGGGGGGGGGGGGGGGGGCGTTAAGAAAATCTGATGCTTTTTTTTTTTTTATACAAAACTTTATTTGACTAAGAACAAATATTGCACACTTACATTATATAAATTATAAGATGCTTATAAAATCATAGCCTATGGTATAAAAAATAATATGTATGCATATGGTTACTGCAACAACAACCAGATTTAAGTGTTTGGTTGAATCAAACATAAGGTGAATCACAGTGACTCTACAGTCATTGTAAATCTATGTATTTCAGACATTATTCAGACATTATTATGGTTTTCTTTCTAAACCAAACCCCATGAGGCAGAGGATGAAGTGTTATCATTTGATGGCATATGACTCACAGCTGGCCTTTAAAATGTGACGGAGTTCTGTGACTCCCTCTGTAAACTCCCTCTGAGTCATCGGAAAGACAGAAAATTACAAAACTGCTTGGTTTCACGTTGCGTGGCAGAAGCTTGGTAGTAATCAGATTGTAGCGCTGGTCAAGCCTGACTATCTCGCATGCAGTACAGTCTACCATATCTGGCTTAAGTGTCCCTTTGTTTCCACGTTTCCCTGTGGAAATCCCTTTTGGGGAAACCCTATAAATCATGGACGTTACCATTTCCCTGTCTCGTTACAGGAATTGTAAACTTCCTTTTATGCAAAACTCAAATGCTGCATACAATACTTTTATCCTGCAGGTCGTTTGTGCCATAGGAGTGTTCACACACAGGAGTGTTGGCTTGTGTCCAAGAGTCATGTTTGTAGCAAATGTTGCGCATTTTCAGGTATCACATTTCAGAAGTGCGTGTACAGTCATGCAGGAATAAAGGTTAATACAATATTTTTGCAAACGAAGAGACTCCCAACTTTTACGTTGTACAAAAGAGCTTCAAATTCTCATCCCATGATCAAGTTCAAGTCAGACATTGTCAGACAGTGAGACAGTTAAAGCAGGAAGTCAGGGGGGGTGGGGGGGAAGCCCACCAGGGTATTTCAAAAAGAGGCTGTGACCTGTAAGTGTGACTCTGTAGACCGTCTCTGACTCCCACTTTGATGCAAAGTGTTGATGGCGTTTTGCTCTCCTACATTGTGAAGCAGCCTCTCTGTTTCGGGAGCTTCTTTGTGGCCAAACATTTTTTGTTGTGTGCTTTCATGTACATCACGTTCACTGTACGTCTCCCCTTTAAACCCAGTTTGTGATGTTCAGATGTTTCATGTAAACGATACAAGAACTGTGGCAAAAAGTCACTTTCCGGCAGCCCGAGTAAAACTACATTTTCATCCTGTCGTCAACTTAAAGGTTTTTAGGCCATGATGCTGAAGGACCCGTCGTCCAAAGGTCCTTGCGTTCTCAAGTGCCACAGACATTATGTCTCACGGAGACAGCTTCCAGCACGAGAAGTAAGTGGCCCATGAGCTCAACGTGAAGCAGGACTGGAGAAGGTAGCCAGCGATGTCATACTATGAGCTTGGACTCTGAGTCCTGCGTGCTGATTGACTCCGAACTACCTCCCTGTTCCTGCTCTGGCTGGTGGTAGCTGCACGATTCGTCGGGTTCCACAATCATGATGGTGAGTTCCTCTGAGAACAGAACAGAGGAACAAAAAGAATCACTCAAGACCATTGCCAGTCAGGGCAGGATGCTGGCGGGACACGAGTAGATGCGTGCGGGGTAATAGCGGTAAGACAAAGTACAGGCTGTGTTTGTACAGCTGCACAGTAGTAGACAAAGCCCTACCTTGTGGAAGGGTCTCTGTGGTTGGTTTCTCTTTCTCTCCCTTTATTTTTCTTCTTATATACATGAGAGACAGGGATAAAGTAAACACACCAACAAACGCACCAATCCCTCCTATAAACAGTAGCCACGTCATTTCATCTGCAAAAAGACAAAGGTTTTAGTTTTAGTTTTGTTCTGGGGTTTTTTCTTCTTCTTCTTCTTTTATATTCATCAGTTAGACACTTGACATGTGTAACAGTGCTGTGATGACTCGATAAAGATGGTTTGATTTTACACCACCATAATCCGATTAACTCTCACCTTCAGGCTGTTTCTTCACCTTGTCCTCACTTATGTTAATTTCTGGAACACACAATAAAGAGAACACTGTGGACTGGGCTGTGCATCTTCACTCGTACACACTGAGACCATCACTGCTACACGGTATCCTGGATCACTGGTTTGACGTACGTGTATGCGAGGAAAGCGACTCCATAGTAGGGGCCTGTATCCTGCTGCACTTAACGTCACTGAACGCGTCGCCTTTGTCCACAAGGACGTGTCCTTCGGGACAGCTGAAGACAGGAGAGGACATGGAAGACGATAACCAGTCAGCCAAGCTAAATCACGGACGCACAACTCGGGTTTGAAGTGTCATACAATACGTGGTAATGCAGGGCTACCTCTTACTCCAAGGTTTACAGGCACTGTGGGTCTTGTCGTTGAATGTTCCATATGGGCATTTTCTGCAAGCACCTATGTGGAATAACATTGATGTGTTTCTTTTAAAAGATTTCCTGAACAAGGTGAATAGCAGGACGTTTAAAGGCATTATAGTGTGACAACATTGTGGAAATTCCCTCCATAGGTGTATCATTTGGGGACAGAGCTTACGTTTGGGTGTTGGTTCACTGCCCTTTCCACACTCTTCCACACAGAAGGTGCACTGGTCATCCCCACAGCGGAAGTTAGCCTTGCACCCACACTTTGTGTCTGTGGTAGCAGTGCAGGCCTGCACTTCAAACTGAATGCCTGTAGGAGGCGCCACAAACAGCGTTACAGTAAGCACATTGGGGTTTTTTTTCTTCTTTCCTTCCTGTACTCACTGTGGAAGATATTATCAGCATGTGGTAATTGTAGGCTCGAGAATTTAAAGGGGTGTTAGTGATAAGAGCTTCTTATGAACTGTCATATTCAAGCACACAGAAGCGTCTCGGCATGCTGAGAAGTGTAAATTGATGGGCTTACCCCAGCACTGTCTGCACCTGGAGCAGTATTGTCTCGTGAGGTGGGTTATGTAAGTTCCATTACTACATGGGGTACAGAGCGTCTTGGGATCTCCTCCACAGGGTTTCACCATGCGGTTCCCTATAACCACAAGCTCATTTTTGGTGTCCTTATACACAAGTTGTGCATGCACCTACTGTCACGTAGAGGGCTGCCGTGAACTCTTTAAAACACTCCTGCTGTTGCCATCAGGACATTTAAAAAAAAAAAAAATTGTCATCACCTTTTACTGCATAGCTAATATGACGCACAGTGACACATCGCTGCTGTCAGCATTGTGAAATGTCATGGTGAAGTTGTGATCTTTGTAAAGACCTATTTGACTTTCTATCAAAAATCATTTTAGAAAGAACTGTGCACAAAAAAAGTTTAAAACACTTTAGAGATTCCCATGACTTTTGGGGATTGGATTCTCCCTCACTTGGTCATGGAATTATCATGGAACCATAAAAACTTCAGATTTCTCTTTTCCACTGAATTCCAAGTATTCAACAAACACACTACTTAGCCACAGATATAGTAAACAGCTCCTAATATGCTTAAATAAGGACCAGAGTGTTTTCTTAATCCAAGCAATTTTAAAGACCTTGGTGAACATTTGGATGCAACGTACCAGGTTTGCATTTTAGACAGCAGACAGCATCACTTCCAGACAGCTCCCAGTCATCACAGCCTTCTGATAATCCTTCAGTGGAATACAGTAGACTCAGGACGGTCATGATGTGAGTCACACTCAGGAGAATCAATTGCATGTCTGCTTAAAAGAAAAAGAATACATGCCTAATACCTGATTGATCCCATAGTAAAATAAGTAGAGTAATTATGTGTCTAAATATTCCTGTACTGTGTGTGTGTGTGTATGTATATATATATATATATATATATATATATATATACATACACACACACACTATTATATAATGAGAGAGAGAGTAAGATAGTTATTAGATTTTTTTTTCAGTTTATTTTATAGTGAATTGGCTTACAGTAACAATTGCAGATCCTAACTTAGTCTCATTAAATGTGAAATGACAAAAACGTTGCCTTACTTGTGCTGTGAGCAGGTGGGGGTCTTCACTGAAGATGGAACCGCAGCTCAGTAGTGACACTGAGTCAGTGCTGTGGAGGAGCACTCTTAAACCCCAAGGGGAGGAGCTTCAGCCTGGGGCTGTTGAGTCACATTAATAGACTAAACAAGCTGTGTGTGTGTGTGTGTGTGTGTGTGTGTGTGTGTGTGTGTGTGTGTGTGTGTGTGTGTGTGTGTGTGTGTGTGTGTGTGTGTGTGTGTGGAGGCAGATCCAGGGTCATGCTCTGCTCATGGGATCCTTGCACTTATATCCTTAATGTTAAGAAAGTAATTTTACTGCTGTTTCTCCAACACTATGTTACTATGTTACTATGGGCACTGGAATGACTTCTGTAGTCCAAGCAAGTGATTTGCACTTTTTTCATTTTCGATCACCTGCTGTACATCAGAGATTTGCTGTGAGTTCTGGATTGTAGCCTAACCACTGAAACACTTAACCACTAATCATGTGTACTGTACCCTTAGTGGGCCGCTTTGGGTGAAGTATAATGTCATCACTCTCACTTCTTATTATCTCCGATCTCAAGCAAAGCATTACATTTCCAACTGTATTCATACTAGGAACAATGACATGTAATCTGCATCTATCCAGTAGCCATACCAATAAATTGAAGCAACAGATTCTCACTGTCGGTGTCAAAGAGGTATGCAGTCGGCTGCTTTAATTCATGCATAAAGCAAAGTCATGTCAAGTTTGCATGAGATCAAATGTATTTGACAGTGTATGCAGGACGTAAGGTGTCCTGAGGATTTGAAAACAGGATTTGAAAACAGTGATTTGTGTTTATTTTAACTTCATCTAAAGGAACAATGACATATTTTAGGAATTACAGTTTAAAAAAAAACAACCAAACCCAGACACTCAAAGCAATGAACATGCATGGTCCCAGTGGTCCCAGTAGGAGAGACACTTTGCACTGGTGTAAAACTCTCTTTGCCTCAGGGTTAGTGTGGTCCATGAGTTTCTATCAGAACCATAAATGGGAAATGGCTACTGTAATCTAGTACACTCCAGAACGATCTAAACTAATGGAAGAAGGATGATGAAATCTGTTAAGCTATGGGGAGTATGACAAGGTTGAAAAAAGGCTTCCATGTGTTATGTATTCATTTCTGTGCCTGTTTGCAGTGATCACATTTAAAAACCCATATGAGAAGTTGGAACAGAATATGACCGATAATAACCTCTTTCTCTATTCTGAAATGGTATGTTAATATCAAAAAACTTCAAGTTCCCTGCAAAACCAAACAGCAAAAATTTTCACTGGAGATACCCTTAAAAATAGTCAAGGTGCTATAAAGCTTTCATGTAAAATGAAACCAAAACATAGCATTAGCATGTCTGAATGCTAGAGGCTTCTGGATTGTTCCGGAACATTTGCTCTGATTTATCTGATTTTTTTTGGCGTTCTCGTGAGTTTCCAAATGCATGCCATGCTCATGAGTTTCCAAATGTTTGTACAAATGCCTTGAATGCATATACCCTCTCATTAAAGTGAAAGGTTGCAAGCCATTATCTCAAAACTTCCAAATACTTCCAAAGAATTGTACAATTCTGGGTTTTGTTACATGCTGTGTATGCGTATCATGCTGTCTCATGTTTGGTCATCCTTCGTGGTGTTATAAGCCACATTGGTAATCACCAGAGTTTCCATTTAGCTGGCTGATCAAGTGTGAGTGAATCACCACACTACAACTGATATCCTGTTCTGATATCAAAACCAGGAACTATCATGTAAATGTAAAAGATGCACAGATGCTCTGCGAGTCAAATGTGTGTGGACTCGTCTGTTGGTTTCTTGTGCTGCATCTTTCTGTGAAGAACGCCACCAACATCGATCTGAAAAGGGGACGTTGAACCCCAGCCAAGACGAGCACCTCATCTGACTGGCATTCTTCTTTTAAAAGATTGCTCCTTAGTTTCCTTACAAAATTCTATTATGTAAACTACATATGCTGCGATTCTATTTATTTATTTTATTACCGTGTGTCATGCGAGAACAGATATAGTTCCCATGGTCTCTTAGCCAGTGTTTGCTTAGCACACACTCCCACAAATGCAGCCCACAATGACGTTCTGACTAGTTGCGGTGACATCATTACCGCCCCACCCCCCAACGCACCTCATGTCATTGATCAGGTTTCACACGCCCACTCATTGGCCAGGTTTCTTATCAGTCACAAACTCTACAAAGAGCTGCACTTTTAGTGGCTTTTTAATATTTAATATTTGCATCTGACTTGGTCAAACTGAAACTACACACTCCCTGAAATAACAAAATGTAGGTCATTGTCATACTTCTGTTTTTTATCGTCTGAAGTCTTATTCTGAGACGAAGAAAGGCAGGAAAGCTTTGGTTCAGGTTTAAGTGTTTGGCTTGTGATAGTTCACTTCCTTCACAGGGTGTGTGTGGCATATGCTACAACAAGCTCTATCAAACACATTTCCAGAGAGTAATACTATAAAGATGTTACTCAGAAAGCGAAATGTCAAACAAAAATAAGAATGTGACTTGGATACTTGCACTGTAGTTGTTCAGTGGTCATTACGTGAACTGTAAACGCTAGACAAGCGTGTTGTGTGACGTAACAGCATAGCTCCCTTCAACACATGGTTCATCTTCCTTTTATATACACTGGACCTGTTTTAATGTTATGCACAAACCCTTTAATCACTTAATACTGACCACGTTTCTCACACAAATGCACATTGCAATCAATCTCAAATATCTTTATTCATATATTTTTTCAATTATATAATATATATATATATGTATACTTATATTTTCATATTTATTTATGTATTTCCATATGTACAATTTGCTATTCCACTTTCTTTGAAGAAATAATGCAAATATGCTTCCATTACAAACAGTGTTTATACTAAAGAGCCTGATGGGTACAATTCAAAAGTGCTTCAAAAACTGAAAGAATACTGAGATTCTTCATCACTGGGCCTGGACCAAATGTGTCAGGAAACAAACATGTACAACACGATGCACATTTTACTGCATCACCAAAAAAAAAAAGACCTCATCACGACAAACAGGAAAAGCTTTTCTCCACATCAGAAATCAATCTTTCATTTCAAAGTACATCAGCTGCATGTCTCTCAGAAGGCCTTTGGTTATTCATATTCCATTAATTTAATCTCTTTATAATTTGCACTCTAGCCATTCAATGCGATGGAGTCCACTGCCATGTGAATATTAATGTGAAAGAAAAAGACAAAAAGCAATTTACATCAGGTCTCATTGGCACCTGTCATATTGGCACCTGTTACAGCTTTAACAAGCTCCAGAGACCTTTTATTGCACATTTGCACTACTGTATATGTATGTATGTGTGTGTGTGTATATATGTATACACACACACACACACACAAAGGTTTTGTCTCAAGGAGAAAAACACCTATACTTAGTTTGAGTCTTCTGGCAGGGCTGTGGTCATCCATAGTCAATTTAAAACTGTGGATTCTGCAAACTAGACAGTGGTCAGACTAGAAGTATATGGCACAACTAACCATCTCTGGGATATGGACAGTGACCGTTTAAGCACATGAATGTAAATAAGAATGAATCCAGTTCAGCTCAGCCGAGTTCCTTCCAGAGAACATAAATGTCCAATTACATTGAGAAGGAACCTGGATGTATCGCCATGCTCGTTGCTCA
The DNA here is from genome assembly GCF_052324685.1 of Brachyhypopomus gauderio. Taxonomy (NCBI): domain Eukaryota; kingdom Metazoa; phylum Chordata; class Actinopteri; order Gymnotiformes; family Hypopomidae; genus Brachyhypopomus; species Brachyhypopomus gauderio. Next base: position 650,108 of record NC_135220.1, read on the forward strand.
TTGACACTGCTTACATCCACCGCTTGGAGATTACATATTCAAAAACCCGCTTGGCATGGAAACCACATTCGGTGGTTTTACACCCATGGATTAGTCACACGTCTGTCTGTCATTTGTCAAGAGTCTGGCGTTCAGCTCCATGACATGTCTCAGATATTAAGTGCTCACCCTCAACAGGGGTGTCTTGCTGCTTTAGCGGAAAAAACAAAGAGGCTTGTTTCATGTTCTGGTATTCACGCCGGACTGCCGGAGTCCGGCCGTCACTCCGATGTCACGTAATGATTGTACGCCATGTCCATAACGTTTTTTGCTGTGACAGCAGCGTTGTGGATTTGTTGGGTCGAGTGCAAGTTCTGATAACGACAGCGGGTGTCGACTGTCAACGTGTACATTCTTAACGCCGTGGTAGTGGAGAGAGTTTAAAGGGTGAAGGGTGTTGGGGTCTTGTGCTCTGTGTGTTAAAAGGCACTATCCTGTCACATAATATCAACAAAGAATTCACAAGGATTGCCCATAGCATGCTGAAAACTCTGACGACTAGCTGTGAGCTCAGGGGGTATGTTCCCCAACTCGCGCACGGGGGGCCCTCCGGGCGGACTGCTGCTGCTCACTGGAACCTTAGGGGCCAAACGGGCCAGGCAGTATGGTGGGGGTAGGCCTGGGGGACCGTAGGAGGAGGCGTGGCTCCTCTCGCTGTGGGCACAGGACACATGAATGGGCTGGGCAAAGGGGGCGTGGCTATATGAGAAAGAGGCGTGGCTGTGCTGGGACAGGCCGCGGCTCCTGTGAGACTGGGCGTGGCTGTGGACCGAGCAGGACCGGCCGAGGCTGCGATGGCTCGGATGGCTCAGCTGACTGGCTGCTCTTTGGGCCTGAAGCCCCGCCCAAGCGCCCAGCTCTGATTCGCTGGCCCCGCAGCACATGGGCTTGTGGTCCTTCTCACGAGGGGAGAACTTTGGTCCCTTCCCGGCACTGGGGTTGGAGCCACTACTTCTGCTGCCTGAAGAGAAGAAAGAGGTCGATTTTAAACAATGTTTTTAAGTGATGTAATCATAAGCCTGAAACAGCAGCACAGACATTGTTATAATGTCTCTTTCAAGTTTAGGGATTGAAAAGAAGGTAATGAAGACAAAGTGAAGGTCTACAAAGAATTCAGTGTGCTCGTTTCTGATAGCAGTAGTTTTGACCCAAGCCTGTCGGCACAGCCAGACACGAACGGGCCGGCGCCACGTTTATATACGCCAGTCCACTGCCTACTAAACCACTCTCATTCACGAACGGTGACGCCTACATTCAAACGAGCATTCTGCAGACCACAGCAGACGCGTCTGCTCCACAGACATGCACACCACGAGAGCGCAGGGAACACGTAGCACAACGGCACGGACACACGAATAGCACCACCGATCACAAGGGCCGGGTGGTCACTCGTGCGTGACCCGACACAGGAACCCACCGGGGGAATGGATGGACTGGGGAGGAGAGAGAGGAGGACGGGGGGGATGAGGGTGGGGTGGTAGGCTTACCCGATCCCCCAGTCGTGGGAGCAATCCTCCATCAGTCTACCACAGCCCAGCAGGAAAAGAACAACAAGAGTTAAAAACACAGCACTGACAACCAGCCAGCCTGCAAGGTTTGAGCCCACAGAGCCCAGAACTGGCACGCACCCTACAGATCCAAGGACAGAGTTCCGGCACACCAAATGATCAAACACTAACACACACACACACACACACACACACACACACACACACACACACACACACACACACACACACACATTCCCCAACATACAAGTGTGACAGACAGACAGACAGACAGACAGATAGACAGATAGACAGATAGATAGATAGATAGATACTTTATTTATCCCAGAGGGAAATTCCTGAACAACAGGTTGTTTTTTTTTTTCATGTTCACTATTTGTTAACGAGGCAGTAGGTGATTGTTAACATTCTCTACACCATCGTCATCCTCCTTGGTCACAAGGGCGCGTTTTACAAAGGCGACGAAGTGTTGAAATGTTGAGTGAAAATGCAGGATCAGCCGGTGTTGCCAAAACAGGCCGGACCGCGCGAGGACTTTCCCAGCACACCCACCACGGTGGAGGCCCGGAACTCAACGATTACCAAGAAAGCAGATGACCTGCCATTAAAATGCGCTTCCTCCTTTACCTACATTTACCTACATCCTCCTTCACCTTTGGATTTCTCTAGCCCCAGCCTTGCGTATGTAAACTTCACCCAGAAGTTCAATTGGGTGGATGAATGTAATACACATTTACTGGATTAGGGCAGATTACAAGTGCTTTGTTCTAATTTAGCGCCTACTGTATGTTGGGCTGCTTTGCTTACAAATAATTTTGAAATGTAGCAATTTAGAAAGTGTAGCAAGGTTGCTTTAGACTGCAGTGTTCCTACCTACTGCAAAACAATAAAACTACCTGGAAAATCTCTTCAAATACTGCAGCAAAGACACAGCTTATCTCCTCAGTGATATGAAGCATATCCTGCTGATAACAGTATGAAAGCAAAAGTAACCAGAGAACATCCGTGGGACGGGGGTCTCCCTGTTCCACTACAGTCACACTGTGTTTGTGGTAAGAGTTCCCAAATGCTTGCATGTCTCCTCCCCTTTCTTTTTCACTTTCTGTTTCCCTAATAAACACACACACACACACACACACACACACACACACACCCACACGTTCTCACCTTCACTCTGCTGGCTGCCCGTGCTGCCGCTGTGGAAGCTGTGACAGGGGTCTGAGTACCCCGGGGGGAAGGTAGGGGTCTGGTTGGGGTAGCCCGGGCAGGGGTACGGCCAGGGGTTGGTGCCTGGTGGCGGGAGAGGGGCCAGCGTGTCCAGCTCAGAGCCACCACTGGATCCCTCGTTCAGATTTAGAGATGCCATGTCTGGGAATGAAAGAACAACACGTTACTGTCTGAAGCTCTGTAAATATCGACAGGGTCCTTGTCAATGTTTGGCTGTATTTTTCTTCTAGCTTACCATCATACGCCTTTATTCAAATTATGTAAATAATACCACGAGGCAGAGGAATACTAGACAAGGGACGAACTTTGACACAGGTCTCCAAAAGTGTAGTAGCACTGCTCAGAGAAGGTGATCTTATTGACGGTATGTCTCAGGTAGCCATGCTTCAACAAGCTGCTGGCGTATTTCCTGGCATCACGCCGGTCCTTGAAGCCCTCCACGTGTGAGTACAGCCAGTCCACAACGTCAGCACCTAACAAGCACACACACCATCCTTAACACAAGAAAATAGCCCCCCACAGTGCAGAACGTTCACATGGAAACTACCTAGTCTTTTAGCAAACTGCTCCCTCTAGTGGCTCAACTGTTAAATGCATGCAGAGGGTCTTTTCATTTTCCTCCACATGCAGCCATAACACTCACCAATAACAGCGTTTGCTATGGTGATCTTAAGCCACATCCGGTCCCGTATCTCCAGCCCAGATTCAGGCAGCTGCATCACCTTCACTATGGTGGCCATGTCCGTCTTACCCGCTGAGAGGGGTAAGTCATCAAACTCTGAGAAAACAAAAGTTAGGTCATTACAAAAAAAAAAGATAAAAGCCTTAAAGCCTGAATTGCTAAAGCTTGAACAGCTGAAAACACGTTACTGTAATCAGGATATTCTCACGACGCGTTTGTGGGAAGCGACTGGAGAGAGAATGAGCCGTTTAACAAACCGTAGTGTGGATACGTCCCCGTCACCACCGTGGTGTGGGAGATCCAGGTAGCAGGGTCGATGGGTCTCACAGGTTCTGCTGAGGAACAGGCAAGAACACAACAGCCACTCCAGCACTGTCTGCAACGTCAACGTCTTTGTGCGAACTCAACGTTAAGGTATAACGTCAATGGTCAAGGTATAACGTTCAGTTAAATTGCACCAAAACAGCTACTTAAAGGGGGAGGCGAGTGACGCGTGACGGTGTGTGTGTGTGTGTGTGTGTGTGTGTGTGTGTGTGTGTGTGTGTGTGTGTGTGTGTGAACGGTGGCACCTCTGGGGATGGTGAAATAACTGCGAGGAGACGGATCCCAGCACTTGGCCACTGTGAGACTAATGGGTCTGTAGAGACACAGAGCAACAGACAGCAGCATTAACAAAGAGTCAGGCATACAGTACCAGTCGGCTGCGGTATGCGGTGTCTCTACTCACCCGGGCTTGGAGACAATCTCTCTTAGAATCCTGACGGCGTCATCATTGCTCATGTTCTCGAAGTTCACGTCGTTTACCTGCAGAAGCAACGCCTGAGCATCATTACTGCCGTAATTGTTGTTTCAACATGTGTAAAACCACTACAACACAATCTGCATGCATGATCAGCAGGAAGCAGTCAGCATTCTTGTGGTGGCCCGAAATGTGGTTAATTTTGAACTCGCTTATCGAGTCAATGTCCAAGTCACTTCTGGAAGGAACGCAGAAGACACCGTACACGCGCAGCTCAGATATGATTCACACGGTCCACATGTTCCACGATGATCCCTCACATGATGCTGACAAAATACTGTAGTGTAAAGGTGAAACTACTGACTGCATGAGGGCCACAAGCCTACGGCAACAAAAGATCAAAAGGTCGTGTGGGAGGAAGGAAGAGAGGGAGCAGAACTGGGCCTCAGGGAGGGAACCTACACGAGTGACGTACACAGCTCTAAAGAACCACGACCCTGATGGGACCTTTTTCAGTTCAACTATACCAGTGATGTCGTTTTGAAAGTGACACTGGACCTTACCGACTCTCACCACATCCTCCACCACTAAAATGATAATCTGACAAGATTAACCAAAAATTGTTTACAAATTGTTTACAGTGACAACAAAGGGGTAAAATCAGGATATCTTGATATATTTTTGTCTCATAAAAGTGAAACTATGCCATGCTGCATGTTGTAACTCATCTGTCCTCAAAAAATCAATCTCACTGCAGCTCCTGTCCTGTAACTGTCACGTTGAGGACTCCGGCCCCTCCCTTTTGGGCGTGTGTTTACGTCGTCTACGTCTGTGTATCTCCGTGGGTGCGGATATGTCTTGTGATCATCCGTCTCACCTGTGGCTCGTCTCGTAATCACGTGGGACTTATGTGGTTTGTCTACTTAATGTGCGTGCACACAGTGTCTTGTGCTCGTCGTTGTCTGAGTCATACACGTGTGTGGTTGTTACCGTGTTCTGTGAGCGCTGTCTGCGCTATTTGTACCATTAAACGTCACGCTCATTCAAAGTCAAGAAGGATTTCTGTCTCGTTCTTCACTACGCCCCGATCCTGACAGTAACACGTCTCCTATATGTGTAACAGTGTCTTCTGTCCCTGTAACACGTCTCATACACCTGTAACAACATGTCTCCAATCCCTGTAACACGTCTCCTATACGTGTAACGGTATGTATTATGTCCCTGTAACACGTCTCCTATACGTGTAACAGTATGTCTTCTGTCCCTGTAACACGTCTCATACACCTGTAACAGCATGTATTATGTCCCTGTAACACGTCTCATATACCTGTAACAGCATGTATTATGTCCCTGTAACACGTCTCCTATACCTGTAACAGCATGTATTATGTCCCTGTAACACGTCTCCTATACCTGTAACAGCATGTATTATGTCCCTGTAACACGTCTCCTATACCTGTAACAGCATGTATTATGTCCCTGTAACACGTTTCATATACCTGTAACAGCATGTATTATGTCCCTGTAACACGTCTCATATACCTGTAACAGCATGTATTATGTCCCTGTAATACGTCTCATATACCTGTAACAGCATGTATTATGTCCCTGTAACACGTCTCATATACCTGTAACAGCATGTATTATGTCCCTGTAACACGTCTCATATACCTGTAACAGCATGTATTATGTCCCTGTAACACGTCTCATATACCTGTAACAGCATGTATTATGTCCCTGTAACACGTCTCCTATACGTGTAACAGTATGTCTTCTGTCCCTGTAACACGTCTCATACACCTGTAACAGCATGTATTATGTCCCTGTAACACGTCTCATATACCTGTAACAGCATGTATTATGTCCCTGTAACACGTCTCCTATACCTGTAACAGCATGTATTATGTCCCTGTAACACGTCTCCTATACCTGTAACAGCATGTATTATGTCCCTGTAACACGTCTCCTATACCTGTAACAGCATGTATTATGTCCCTGTAACACGTTTCATATACCTGTAACAGCATGTATTATGTCCCTGTAACACGTCTCATATACCTGTAACAGCATGTATTATGTCCCTGTAATACGTCTCATATACCTGTAACAGCATGTATTATGTCCCTGTAACACGTCTCATATACCTGTAACAGCATGTATTATGTCCCTGTAACACGTCTCATATACCTGTAACAGCATGTATTATGTCCCTGTAACACGTCTCCTATACCTGTAACAACATGTATTATGTCCCTGTAACACGTCTCATATACCTGTAACAGCATGTATTATGTCCCTGTAACATGTCTCATATACCTGTAACAGCATGTCTCCAGGCTCAATTCGGCCATCGGCGGCCACCGCACCACCTTTCATGATGGAGCCGATGTAGATGCCCCCATCACCCCGGTCGTTGCTCTGCCCCACAATGCTGATGCCCAGGAAGTTGTACTTCTCTGTGAGAGAGAGGGACAGGAAAACCCCGCGAGGTTAACTCCAACCACCGCGCCCAGAGTACGCTGGAAAACACCTTACCGGAGCTGTTTCTGAGGAGACACAGGGGCGCTCACCCATGTTGAGTGTGACGGTGATGATATTGAGGCTCATCGTGGAATCCGTTATGCTGCTGAAGGAGGATGACTGCCGAGATGGTTCAGAAAAACAAAACGCACCCCTTTAACTCGACGCTCACGCTCACAACACCCTGGCTGTGCCTGCTGCGTCAATGGTGAAACCCACCCGGTCTATCTTGACCAATTTGTGTCTCCGTCGCCGGCGCTTATGTCTCCGCATGAGCTGAGAGGAGGAGCTCTGCCCCGTGGAGCTACTGAGTCTGTAGGAGCAGAGGGAGACCAGGTGAGATCAAGAAAACATGCCCACTCATTCTGCTCCTCCAGACCTTCTGTTCCTCCAGAGTTCCTTCTAAAGCATCTGCTTGCTGTAGGTTTAATAGCCCTTGTGATCATTTCTAGTTAGCCTGTTTTGACCTGATGACCTGGTACATTTTGGATCGTACTTTTTTGTTGTTCCAGTCTAAACAATTTAAGTTAAATGAAGTGATTAATTAATGATGCATTCAATCGAGCCTCTGTTTTCAGGCATTTTTTCCTACTTTGTCATTTCTAATGCTTTGTTTGTATAAATTGTGTTTAGATCATATGTGTGTGGGTTCTGAGCAGGGCTTTACCTGTTCCCATCATCCTCCTCGCTGTCGATGAAGGAGCTTGACTCCAGCTCGCTGCTCATGACAGAGGCGCTGTCGTAACCCCTGGCCAAGTCCCAGGTAGCTCGCTCGGCCTTAGAGTGGCCATTCACCCGGGGGACTGAGAGGTGTTCACACAGGGCAGAGAGCACTCATGAGACCAGGCCACGCACACACACACACACACACACACACACACACACACATACACACACACTCACACACACGCACGCACACACACACACACACACTCACACTCCCACACACTCACACACAGGCACACACACACACACGAGCACACACACACACACACACACACACACGCAGGCACACACACACACGCACACACACACACACAAACACACGCAGGCACACACACACACGCACACACTCTCACACACACACGCACACCCGCACGCACGCACGCACACACACACACACACACACACACACTCACGCACACACACACTCACACACACACACAGGCACACACACACACACACACACGCAGGCACACACACACACACATGATTAAGGACTGACATCTTTTAAAGGTGCACACCCTAAAATTACACATTGTTTGCAAATCTTTTTTTTTTAAACACTCACCTAAATTTATATTAAACCTTTTAAGACCTGATTATGAAAATTATTGTACCAAAACTGTTCCAAATGCAACGTTCCCTCATGTAACACTAGGGGGCACATGAGTCAGTGAGCTACACGTCTCCTGCTGAGTGCTGGAGGCATACGTACAGAGACACGATCGCGGCTGTGACTCTGGGTAACACCGCACCCGCTGGAAGATTCGACACAGGCGAGCAGGACACTTCAACCGGCCAAAACACTCCAACGCCATGGGTGTGGCTAATATTCTGCTAGCACATGCCTGCGCACGCCCCCGTGTTTACACAATCGCACGCAGGAAAGAGCGTCAGGGTGCGCGCTCAATGGGTCGGGACCAGAGATCTACGGATCCGGGACCACGGTGTTGCAGGATCTAATCGCTCACGCACATTTTAAAGGGTCACATTCCACCGTTCGTGTGCCAGTCGTACAAAGAAACACATTCCGTCCCCCTCTGTGCGTGCGGGCTGTCAAGCTCCTGTGGGAAGAGGCGAAAGGCGTGCAGACTCTGAAGTGATATGCATGTTTTCAGGGTAAAAGAACTTCTGGAACGTTCTTTCACTCTCCCTGGTCTTGCTCCTCCCCAGCAGCCGCGCTTAACCCCGCACAGAGCGGCAGAGCTGCCGGGCAGCTCCACTTCGTAGCGCTGCTGGGGAAACGGAAAGACAGATGTGGGCAAAGCAGATGTAATCATCTCCATCACAGCCCAGCGCCTGGGGACGGATGCCCTGTAGCACGGCTGCCTGGATCTGATCCCTGAGCGAATGGCCTCTGCGTGGCTCGTCGTGCTGACATACTCAGATGTTTTGTTAATTCGTTTATTTAGTTAATTTATTTAACTTTAATTCATCTTTGAATATAAGGCCTCGCAATATGGATAATGCAAAAAGCAGGAATTATAGGAATAAGTCTAATACCATATAACATGTATATTGTGCTGTGGGCATCCTGACATTTTTGACACAATATAAGCTGCTTCTTATATCTTAGACATGATATGAATGAAAAATAATTTGACTTGATTTAGTCAGATTCACATTACAACAAATAGAGTTAAATAAGTGACTGTGCAGATGCAATATATTCATTAATGATGCTGCATAAAGTTTCAGATAACAAAGAGCAGGTATCTGTTCTTTAAAAATGAAATTTCACATTTTAAGTAAAACCACAGCATAAAAACTTCATTCAACAGTAGCACTATTCGCCCGTTGCACTAACTAGTTCTGTTGCGAATTAGATTCAACTCTAAATGGTTGATAAGGCAGGCAAAGCTCTACACACAGGACCTCTTACCTCTACAGCTGCAGCTACGCGCCTCTGGCGAAATCTAAAGCCCAGAGAAAACGACACCCTGCTGCGCCGAATCCAGTGTGCAACATTCAGCGAAACCACGCTCGGTCAGCGCGTGCCGTCTGCAGCAGAAGCGTGACAAAAGAGCACGTGGGAGGGCGCGCGCCTCCGGAGCGGAGGGGTCGTGGCGCGAGGACATTCGGTATGACCCCCCTCGCCTCAGGTGTTCTGGACTAGAGGGTCTCAACCTTTTAAAGCCCGAACGACACCACCGAACCGAACGACACCACCTGACCTTTTACACGACCTGGGGGTGGGCGTCTGGTGTCAGTTGTCAGTCAACTAGCCACATATATTAAATATATATCTGATTTTAAAAATCCCATCAAATTACTTTTGTGTTTTAATTGCAATAATTAAATACTACATTCAAAGGTGGCATTTACAAAACAAAGATTCTTTTCAGAAGTGAAGTTCAACTATTACGCTACTGCTAATTCATGCCGCAGATGGTCAACTGTGGTCCCTACTAACCGACCCGAGATCAGGTGTTGTGCTGAACTCCGACTACACGGCAGAATCCTACTTCTCTCGTTTGCCCGCACATAAAGACACTACAGATGATAAGATTTCAGCGTTTTCTTCAGATTTAAGTTTTAATGATCGATAACAATAACATAGTTGCTATACCGAAGTTCACTTCTGACCACGTTACTTCGTAATATTCTTTTGTTCCTTTTTTGTTATTTTGTTCATTACTGACAACCTTACAACCTAATTGTCTAATTTGTCCAGTTAGGACAAAACTAGAGTGTTCAATGAACTGTTATAATACTCACAGTACTCACAGGACTGAAATGTCTGGTTAACGTCTTTTTTATTTTGGTGACTTATCTGGATGTGTAGGGTATTCCACATGAAGCACGTGTCTCTACGTTCAACAAGGGTTATTTTAATAAGGGCAGTATCATTTTTGTGACGCCAACACAATGCTTCACCTACCGTTAAGTCCTGAACTACAAAGGCAGTACAATAAATTAACGTCTTTTCAGTTCCAATCTCATCTAGACGACTATCACATCACAGACACGCTGCTTCAAAATGATTTACAACAGCCTCACCGTGAAAGTCAGTTACAACATTATCAAGACAATTTGCAATCAATACCCTGTCCGCTCACATCAGCACTGACCAGCCCTGCGTCAATCGTATCCACTCTTCACACACCAAGCATATGTGCGCATATACACACAAATGTAAATGTGCCATATTTTGTTAATTGTGATTTTTCACCGCAATCAAAATTTGTCCTCCGCTTTTTACCCATCTCTGCAGTTAGAACACACACACACACTAGTGATTACTAGGGGGCTGTGGTGCACACGTGCCCAGAGCGGTGGGAAGCCCTAGCCCGGTGCCCGGGGAGCAGTTGGGGTTAGGTGCCTTGCTCAAGGGCACCTCAGTCATGGCCTCAGGTCTGGGAATCGAACCCACGACCCTCCGGTCACAAGACCAGTTCCCTACCACCACCAGACCACGACTGCCCAGAAGGAGATGTATGCCTGGATGCATTTATCTCCTAAGCAAATTATCTGTAAGGAACTTGATCACAGACAGTGGATCATCTTCTAGAAACCTCCCTTATGTTCATGTCTCAAGTTATTTGAACTACAAAATGCCATTTTTGTCAGGGCTGGCTCGGATGCCGTGCCATCTACCGCCACTAGGGGCGCCCGAGCAAGGGATGGCTCGGATGCCGTGCCATCTACCTCCACAAGGGGCACCCGAGCCAGCCCTAGACTTCAGCAACGCAATCAGCAATGATCTGTCTCACCTGTTGCCATGGCTTCTTAAGGAAGCCCGTGGAGACGGATCATTGCTGATTCGTTGTGGTTATGTCGTTGCGTTCTCAGCCTCTCCCTGTTTACTCTGTTGCTGCGTTTGCCTCTGTAGGTGTCCCGTCACCTATCTCTCCTGTCTGTTTTCTCTGTCTTTTTTCGAGTTTCTATCTCCTGCGTCGCTCAATGACCTCCCTCAAGTTTTCCTCAACCTGTTTATCTTCCTATCCCGTTGCTGTTTGTGTGGGAAGGGTTTATTGTTTGAGCAGTTTTTTATTGCTAGCAGCCAGCTACTTCCCCTGGCGCCCTTGGTTTCCTTTATTTCTTTCTAAGCGTTGAGAAGTCCGCGTTTATTTAGGCACTCCTTTTAGTTCTGTTTTGTGGCACTTGGTTCCACCTCTCCCTTGCTCTCTCTAACGCGGTGTGTTGTTCCTTACCCACCAGCGTTACATTTTAACTCTGTATAGACACAACGAGTCCTGGCATGCAGCCGATGAACAACATGTGCTTTCAAAAGCTTAAAGAACGGGAAGAAAGAAATAGCTACAAACAGAGGGACAGTAGTTCACCACTCAGACTATTTCCTTAAATAGCACGCGCAGGGATCTGGCCTGACACACATCTCATGTGTTCTACATTCATTTGCCCGGGAGAATATGATTAATACACGCAGATACAAATGCAGTGCTGGGTAGCTGCTTCTCCACGGCACAATGTTCACGGCTTCTGTGTGAGACTGCTTTAAGTTGCTCTACATCAAAGAGACAGGCAAAGAGCTCAAATCTGAGTGGACCCCAGACCAGCATGCAAGATTCAGAGCGCAAAACTTCTGCGGATGATTTATAACACGGAATTCCTCCGGTAAATGCACAACAGGAATGCTCACGATGACTCAGATATCTATATTTTCTTTTTATTTTTGGCAGTCATATGCGTCAGCACATACATATATACAAACCTACACACACACACACACACACACACACACACACACACACACACACACTGCCTCCGCCAATCGCCCCAGCCTGAAACGATATTTGCCGGTGCTTACAAAGCCCCACTAATAATCCCCACTAATGAAGCCCTCGCTAATGAGATTCTCCCAAAGCTGGAGGAACAGAGGAAGTGGAACAGTTGCGGGGTACTGCGGGGTATGCAGGCGGGATAAGCAGGTCACGGGAGCTCTTTAATGAGGGAAGCGGCACGCTGAGCTCTGATTGGAGGGGAGAGTGAGTTCAGGTGTGAAGCCAACACTAGCAGCTGCTGGCTACAATAGCAAGAAAATAATTCATGTCCACTTTGCAGGGATTGGAGAAATAGTTGGGGCTTCGTCTTTTTCCTAAACGGTTTTGCTATCAAAACAAACATGCCTGCAATCCTTTCACATGAGGGGACTCGGGACATTGAAAGAAAGCTTCCCTTGCTGTTGACGAATACGGTTTCAAGCCTCCCTGTGACCTCTCTTTAGACTGACCTCAGCGTGTGTACGGTCAAGAAAAGAATCATTCCTCAAATTACTGGACGGCAAAACAAATATGAATCGCCAGGAAATAACCACTGAATCGTAACTTGATCTGGCATGAAAAGCATCAACACAGGCATTTGCTGCTCTGTCATGGTTAAGCACTACCAAATATAGCCAGTAGGGGGGGGTTAAAAACAGAATGCAGTTTCAGACGCTAAACCCAATTAGGTAATAGAAGAAGAGGATGCACTTTTTGGATGTGAAGCAAATTAAATCACATTTCCATCTGCTGATTTAACTAGTAATCCTCTGACCTGCCATTTCTGTACAAGAACCTTTTCAAAGCATGGCTGTCTGTCGCGGGCCCTGCCGTAAGGAGGCGCGGTGGATGATATGTGCTGTGTGGAGTACTGTGTGCGGATGGACTCACGCTTGCTGTCCCGTGTCCTGCGGGCCCTCTCACGCTCCCTGCGCTGGCTCAGGAGAGACTCCGTTCCCGTCTCTGTGTCCAGTCCATCCCGGCTGCTCACTGCGTTGGCACTACAAAAATGAACCCAACATATACACAAAGGACAGAGAGCGCACACAAAGATTTCTAGGGGTGGGAATCGTTTACTATCTCACGATTCGATTCGATTCCGATTTTGGGGGCCACAATTCAATTCAAAAATCGATTTTCGATTCAAAACGATTTTCGATTCAAAAAACGATTTGATTTATAAAAATTTCTGCTTCAGTCTATAAAATCTGCATGATCTACTACAGTCTGCTTTGCAAGGCAGAACGACAAATACAGAAAATTAAGTGTCTTTCACATTTAATTAACAAAAATTAAGTGTCTTTCACATTTAATTAACAAAAATTAAGTGCTTTGGTAAAATAAAATGGTTTTTGTTGTTACCAAAATTCTTGAGCTTCATTTTGCATTTTTTCATTTTGCGGATGCAGTTCCCCCAGCCGTGGCTAGGGGCACCAGAGTCAGTCTCAGACTAAACCGACATAACCGTACGTTCTCAGCCAGTCTCTGCTTTCTCTGTGATTGCTTATCGTTTAATGGTGTCTCGCCACCTCTCTCTGTTATGCTTTCTCTTTACTTATTCGAGTATCTCATGCGTCGCTTTCTGACCCATCTCAAGTTTTCCCAATCCTGTATTTCTTCCTATCCGTTTTGCCTTTATTTTTGGGAAGGGTTTTATTTTGCTGCAGCGTTTTTTGCCAGTTACTTCTGCTGGTGTCCTTGGTTTCGTTTTCGCGTTGCATCTGTTATTTTGTTTCTTCCTCCCGTCTCACTACGGTTGAGTTATTTTTCATACGTTGTATTTTCCGCATTGGTTTTTTGTTTCTATTTACTCCGTGCCCTCACGGTTTTGCTTTCTATTCTCTTGCGCGTCGAGTCTTCCGCGCTGTTTTGTTTGTTTGTTCTGGGTCGCTGTGCGCGTTTCCCTCTAGCTAATACATGTGACGTGTGTCAAACGTCTTGATCTTGCGAGCCGGCACTTGGGTCCATCCTTCTCTATATTATTTCTCACCCTTCTCTATATTAACGTGCTCACCGCATTCCCCGGCATTCGGTAAAAACTTGTGGCCTGGCTTTGTGGGGAGAGCCTGAGCCTGAAATGCCTGAGGGACATGGAGAGTGGGTCCAGGGCTCTGCCTCAGGCCCTGTAGCACTGCACTGCACTGAGGGTGTGAGTTTGTGTGTGTGTGTGTGTGTGTGTGTGTGTGTGTGTGTGTGTGTGTGTGGAATGTGCCGTGGGGTTGGTTATTCTTTTAAGAGTGGGTGGAATGTTTTTGCTTAGAGCTAGACACAAACCTAAGGCAGTGAACTCCTGTGTGTGTCTACAAACCCACAGAGGGATCATTGCAAACTGTAATGAAGTCCCAGATACTGCAGAAAGTCAGGGAGTCAGACATAGCTGAATCTTAATCTTAACTATGGTTCTATTAGAATTTATGAATGTTTTAAAAAGATGGCTGAATGTCAGTAGCTGGCTTATGTGTCATATATTTGATTACAAAAGAGAAGAATGAATGTGAAGGTTGCTGTTCCTATAATCCTTCAGAATCTACTCATAATGATAAGCTACTCCACCAGAGAGGTGTGTTCATGACGAGCCCACAACAGAGAGGTGTGTTCATGACGAGCCCACAACAGAGAGGTGTGTTCATGACGAGCCCACAACAGAGAGGTGTGTTCATGACGAGCCCACAACCGAGAGGTGTGTTCATGACGAGCCCACAACCGAGAGGTGTGTTCATGACGACCCCACAACCGAGAGGTGTGTTCATGACGACCCCACAACCGAGAGGTGTGTTCATGACGACCCCACAACCGAGAGGTGTGTTCATGACGAGCCCACAACCGAGAGGTGTGTTCATGACGAGCCCACAACCGAGAGGTGTGTTCATGACGAGCCCACAACCGAGAGGTGTGTTCATGGCTCCCTCTAGAGGACGGAAGTTGCCATTTCTCAAGCTTCGTATTGGCTATGGCTGCATTGTTCTTTCGAGTATTCTGACGTAAAGAGCACAACATTCAATAACCACTAATTACAGGAGAAAACATTACCTACACAAACTACACTAAATGCACACATTTATATACAAATACATTAGCACTTATTCTACACTTTAATGTTATATTCATATTATACTGAATTAAAACAGTCCTTGGGCTAGTTACAGACAAATAGCGATTTTTCATCTGATTTTTAAATGAGCAGAATGAGAAACAAAGGCTTTCACACATTAGCCTGACACATAATCCTGCCTGCTTTTTTCATAGGGTGTACACACAGCATTCATGCTATTGTGCTTCTGAAGCTTCTGAGCCCTATAAAAGGCAGGGGGCAGCAGGCACGCAGGTAGGGGGGAACGGGTAACTCCCATGGGGTAGATGAGAGCAGCTGCAGCCCCCTGCCGAGCCCTCGGGGTGAAGATGGGTGCTTTTAACGTCTGCTAATCCGGCTTAGCCGCGCAAGGACGGCCGAACGCCCATTCTCCTCATCCCCGGTTAAATTTATTCGACATCACCAAGGAACAGTCCTCGCCACAAAGAGAGTGGGCCAGAGATAACGTCTGGTTATTTACTGATGCTTACAGTGCGGCTTTTGTGATGGAAATTTAGGGAGATTTACTGTGGGAGAGACACACAACTGGGAATCCATGGAGTTAATCTCCAGGAAAATTGGCTTGCCTGAGAGAAAAAGGAACACGGGGAAAAATGAGATCGGAGGCCAGGCCTTCCCAGACCACGCCACTAGATGGCAGTAAATACCACAGACAACCGCTGGAGGTAGACGAAAGTTAAAGCCCTGAGCAGCCCACAGAGGGCAAAATCGAGCCGTAATGTTCCGCCCAGATTCAAGAGACGAGGAAGAAGCAGACTGTACACACTCGACAGTGTGCACACCGTCCGACTTCTGACGTTTCCGAGCATAAAGGGACTGCTTGATGAATGTGTTTGTGAGACAAATCAAAGGTTTATGCAGAAACAAACTAGCTTCTGGTTTATCAAATGAATTAGTTTCAGGTAACACCTAGCTATCAGTTTCCTTCTGCACAACTACTAGAGAATGGCATGACAACTTTCTCTGTCTCAGCACAGTAGGACACCTTTGCAGTTTAAATCAGTCTCAAGTCATTTATATTACAAAAACCGCACACCTCACCTCTGTTCTGCGCAGTCACACAGATCAGTGGGCCGGTGTGTCACAGTTTACAAACACACACACACACACACACACACAGATGAGCAGGTAGGTGTGTCACATTTTCTGCTTTTAGGCAGATAAGCAAATGTTGTATGCTGGCAGACACACACACACGGTCTACAGTGTGACTCTTTTTGGTGAGCCTCAAAGATGAGACCTGTGGTGTGTGTATATGACTCCCGGTCGGGCTATAACCAGATCTTCTGTCCAGCTGGACAGCAGACATCTGCTCCTGCAGTCACTGATGTTCAGAGAGAACAGAGCTTCTCTGCCCGTCCTATCTGTGTGGATGGATCCTGGCTGATGCAGCTTCTTACAACAACATAGTCTTGGGTTCGATGTCAGGTCATTTGTGAATCACTACTCCTAGTTACTGCTTACCAGAGACATCACATCTAGAAAGGATTGGTTCTTGACATTTTTCATCTTGAAAGCTTTATATCAGTGTGAAGTATATATCTTGGTCTCAAAGACCATGATGTAAGCCATGATGGATGTGGTTTTAATAAGAGTTCTAAAATGTATTAACATGTACACACTGCCAGTGTGTGAACAGCATAAATGGTGTGTTTATGTCATGTAACACCATGTAACACAGCAGGTTATCACCATAAAGTGATTATGGATGCCATGTGTAATACGTATACAGCTGAACGGGGTTTTATGAGTGTGCTTCAGTCAGAGGACCCGGTGGAGAACACTCACTGGAAGGAGGGTGGCCTGGAGTCTCCGATGCCCCCAGTTCGCTCCAGTGGGGGGGGCAGCTCAGGGTGGCTCTCCGTGCAGTGAGATCCGCTGTCGGAGTGTGTGCTTTCAGTCAGCACCAACTACAGCCAAAGACACACACACACACACACACACACACAGAGACAAAGACCTCAGGAAGAGCCTCTCCACAGTGGCTGTGCATACATAAGTGATGCAGGAAGAGACCAGAACAGGGTGCATTTAGTGAGCTGGGAGAGAGTGCACAGCACACGCGCTTGCACACAATGGCCTACACTCAAAAGCACTCTTAAGTGCCTTCGTGAGCTCCATAATGACGGTTAAATGGGCAAAAGCCTCAGGCTGCTGTCACATAACCCGGTCCCCGCCGCAGCCACTGAACATGACCGCAGTCAAAGAGGAAGGAGAAGGTGAGAAATATCAACACCAATAATCTGGTCTGCCTTTAACACTCATTACTTCACATCTGCCCGTCCCATCGTTCCTGTTATCTGATCTTCCACGTGTCCTTGAACTGTGTTGTGAAATGTCTGCAGGCTTTGCTAGTGTTTTGCGGCACTGTAGGCAGTGAGCGCGCTGCATTCTCGTGTATTGCAGTGAGGCAGAGGGTAACGCAGGCAGAGGGTGACGCAGGCAGAGGGTGACGCAGGCAGAGGGTGACGCAGGCAGAGTGTCACGCAGGCAGAGGGTAACGCAGGCAGAGGGTGACGCAGGCAGAGGGTGACGCAGGCAGAGTGTTATGCATGCAGAGTGTCACGCAGGCAGAGTGTTATGCAGGCAGAGTGTCACGCAGGCCAGCATGTTCGTGCGAAGCTTTCAAGCCTCTGCCTTGCAGCACTGTTGCCAATGTGCGTGTGTGTGTGTGTGTGCACGTGGGCCTGAGGGGTTAACGCTGTAATGTTATACTATGCTTCATGGAACGTCATGCATTTGTCACAAGGGAGGGTTCTGTGTGTGTGTGTGTGTGTGTGTGTGTCGGGGGGGGGGGGGGGGGGGGTTCAAGATGGCACCCGTCTCACTTACCCAGGATACCACTCTGCCATTGAAGCAGGGCAGCTTGGCGTTGTCATCGGAGATCTCCTCTTTGACCACACTGCACAGAGGATGCACACAGCACAGTTAGGGACTCTGTGTGAGCCATGAGTCTGAGCATGTCTGAGTCTGAGCCTGTCTGAGTCTGAGCCTGTCTGAGTCTGAGCCTGTCTGAGTCTGAGCATGTCTGAGTCTGAGTCTGAGCATGTCTGAGTCTCAGCTCCAGGCCGCATCTATTTTCAAAAGCTGAGCCACACTGGAAGCATGTCACGCTCCAACAGTGGAATTTTCCACTTCACTCCCAGCCACTAGCGGTCCACAATGAGAAAGCCGAATGGCCCTGTTGACCGAAACCACTGGAAACTCCTCCAACTGACAGGCTGGCTTCATTTGTACCTAACGCACATCACTTCAGCTGCTGGGAGTTCAGTTGTCCGGGCTGCACATCCTGCACCACAGAGAGTAAAGGAGGAACAGAAGCGCTTACATCTCTCGCAATGTTTATGAGAGTCTGGACGTGTGTGTGGAAGAAGTGTGTATGTGTGTGTGTGTCTTTGTGTCTGTTTTTGTGTGTGTGCGTGTGTTTGCTAGAGAGATAGAGAGGTGCAGTGAGGGTGTTAGAGCACAGGAGGGGTTATTAATAGAGTGATCTAGTGTGCTAGCATGGGGCCGCCAGTGTTCCTCCCAGGCTGTAAATTCCCCACAGAAATACCATGCAGTTACCCTTTAACCCTCTAAGACATGGTTCAGCAATCACACACCTGCTAGCCCCCAATCACCCTGTACAACTCAAATATACACATTCACACACACACATGCACACAAAAACTGAGTTATTAAATACATCAGCATATGCAAAGCACAATGAGCACCGGGTAAGAAGGTAACACTTTTGTGTGCGTTGCCAAGCCTTGAGAAATCCCTCCAGCTTGCTGATATTAGAACTGTGTCCTTTGAGATTCTCCAGCACATCCAGGTTCCCATGACCCAGGGTGCTGTGCTGCTGGGAGATTGAAGGCCAGGGTGCCTGTACATGGCGATGGCATTGGCGATGACGATGGCGCTTTTGTTGAGATTACATTTTTTAAACGCTGGGGTCTATGGCTTGCTTCAGAGCTCCAGGCTTTGCAGAGGAAGCCAGACTGGAGCTGCTGTCATGGGTAGGAAGTGCTTGTCTCCTCCCAAGAGATCCTCCATAATACGCGTGCACTTGCTGGGAAGTTTGTGATGGTGACCTTAAGGAAGTGTGGTCTGTGCAAACATGCACAGGAGAACAGGAGGGGAAACGCCTCTGGACAGGAGTGAAGCACACGTTAGGTTGTTTGTGAAAAAGACCCTGGTTAAAAAAAGAGCCTTAATGAAATATAAAGCAAGAAATCATTCAAGTGCCAGAACGATATGTGTTCAGCAGTAATGAACATCCAAGGGGCGGCACCATAATGAGATGTGTAAATGTGTAATATAACTGAACACGTACCCCCTGACCCCCTGACCCTCTGACCTCAATTGAAACCTATAGCGGGGTGTGAAGCAAGGTGTTCCTGGTGGTCGATGACAAGACTGACATTGTTGATGAGTGTGCTTCTACACTCTACTCCAGGGACTTCCTGTCTACTCCAGGGACTTCCTGTGATGCGGAAACCTTCCAACCAGGAGCCTGAATTAATCCAGATGCTGGCCAGCCAGCGCGAGATCCAGCGACCAGTCAAAACAAGTGGCCATACTGATCCAGCCGGAGGGAGCGTTGGCTAAACGATGCCTCTGGAGAGCATTTGTGTAGCTCTCTTGGCCTGCATAGTGCCGAAAAACCATCTCATCACTCCATCTCACTCTCTCCGTCTGATTCACTCCATCTCACTCATGTCATCTCATTCACTGCATCTCACTTGCTCTAACTTACTCGCGTCTTACTTGTACCATATACTGTGTATTTGTAAGTGTTAGCATTTTTGGGTTCTTGAAAAGTAGCACCATAAATTATTTATTGTTTATTATTATTATTTATGCAGGCTGAAGGCTGAATCCTCTCTGGCCAAATGTCCCCAGAAGCTCCCTGCTCAGACCCTAATAGACCCTATATTACATAGTGAAATAAGGTGGCTTAAAAACACAAACCTCTGCCATCGTTGATCTGCTAACTGGAATATAAGGTGCTCTCTGATTTCCCTTTAGCTGCCAATCAGTCAAAGATGAAGCTTAATTCCAGTATTTATTAATACTTCCTAGTAAACATTGTTTAGAACACTAGATCCCACGAGGCCAAGTTACGTAAACACACACACACACACACTCACACACACACACACTCACACACACACACACTCACACACACACACACACACACTCACACACACACACACTCACACACTCACACACACACACACACACACACACACACACAGTCTGAGTGTCTGACACTCCTTCCTCTCTTCCTAGCTCCAGGTTTAGCAGGGGATTAACAGATCTCAGTCAGTGAAGCTTCAAGTCGGGATCTGTGTCAGCGCTGAAATGATTAGTGTTCATTCACACTGGGGTACCAGGCTAGTAAAAGCAAGGGTGCAAATAGAACTTAAACACACAGAAACAACAGGTGCATTCTGGAGGCTGGGTCAGAGTACACTATGAGGGACCTACCCAGAGTGAAAGATCTCAAACATGATCAACTCTGAAAGGTACAGGGAACTGCAGTAGGACCGTTATACATCCATAACAATGTAATATTAAACTACCACAAATTACCAGGTATTAATGTTCTGACACATACTTGTTGCTAAGTATATTACACAGTAATAAAGTATATAATGACGCTGTAACTGTGATGTAAAGATTCATCTCTTTGTGTCTTTATTAATATCTTACACTATTGAAATGACAATAACTGCAACATGGCCACCTTATGAAAATGTGACTCAATTTACATAATTTATCTCTGTCCCATTTGGCTTGATTTACGTCTGTCCACCCCAATCTGAAACTAGCAAACCATCAAATCCAGATTCCTGGCCTGAACTGTTCTTTGAAGGACAAACAGGGTATTTGTTTATGCAGTGGTCGTCTTGTTCTCAGAGCCCAACGGTGCAGACAGGACAGGGAAGTGCAGCTACCCCACACACTGTAACTCAGACACACACCGTTCCCATGGCTCTCTCCACACCGCACGGGGCTGGGGGCATGTGCCGGACAAGCGTGTGTCACGCCTCTGGGCTTTACAAGGGCCTGATGATGAATGGCTAAGATCACAGATGCACACAGAAAACTGCAAAGCATGGACTTTGGGGGGGACAGGAATATAAAGTGGACCTAATATGCTAGCACATGCCCTGCCACATAAATAAAGACATCTCCATTACTGTCCCAAGCAGACGTGAACCCACTGGCTGACACTCCCACAGCTCCACTACTCACACATCTTTCTTGTTGCAGAGGAAAAATAAATCACAGCTCTGCTTTCCAAAAGAGAAACTAAAACAAAACCTTGTACAATTCAGCTACCATTCAGAAATCTTGGACATCACCTGCTTTGCAATTTTATAAGTTTTGGGAGAACTGGTGATATATAAATTCATTTGCAACTTTTCCTGTGGAAATAATACCTTACATTCACATAAACTCCTATGGTAATATGAATTATGTCATCTGATGTCATCTGAGCTGAAAGCATGCGTCAGAGAAAACAGCAATTCATGGTAGTGCTTTGTGCATAAAACACATTTTCCTCCATACACTTAGACTACCGTGCAATTTAGCAGAAATTCAATAAGGTCTCTGTATTGGATGATCAAAAAGAAATCATACTAGCTAACTAAAAACCTTTGAATACATGCATTTAATTGTGAGGAGGCCTGCCCAGAACTATACATGTCAGATAGCCTTTATAGCTATTCGGTAACCTGAGGCTATAAATACTTTCCCCGATAGCCTACAGGTTGAAAGGAAAATAACAAATTTGAAAGAGACACTCATGATTAAGAGTTTCTAGAAACTCCCGATAAATGTAGACACAGCCCCATTATCTAGACTAGACACGCTTAGTCGACACAAAACGATTAATATTCTGAACAACTCCTACCAAATATTTAAAATGTATGGTTGCTTAAGATATTTATATGTGTATAACTGGGACTGTTCGTGTCATTTTGCGTTCACACATAATTTGCTCGAGCTTAAATCCGGCCTTGACATTAACGGACTCCAACCGACATAGCTGTATAATTTAAGCTATGAAATATAAGGTGGACAACAAGGGACCACCGATATGGAGGATAATTTATTTATAGAAGAAAAACTCAAAACAAAGAAGAGTACGGTCAGTTTGAGTCATGTTACACACTTAAATATCTGTAATATTAAACTAGCTTATTAACATGTCTCTCCAACATAACCTGAAGGGTTTTTAAAAGACTCGAGTTATTTCAAACTTTAAACAGTCTGAAAAGAGCACTTGTGAAGTAGACTTTGGGAATATGAAACAGCAAATGAGAAAATGAGCAGTGCTGTAGTAGCAGGCGGTGCAGGTGGAGCAGGCGGTGCAGGCGGCGCAGGTGGCGCAGGCGGTGCAGGTGGAGCAGGCGGGCTGTGGAGGCTTTAGAGCAGGTGTCAACAAGCGAGCCCGGTGAACACACAAGCCCCATCACACCTCCACCACACACGGCTCCTGAGCCCGGTGAACAGCCCCACGACACCCACACGGGTCCTGGCGCACTGACCGAGCCCGGGTGCCCCAGCTGGGGCGTCACTGGGTGGGAGTGTGTGGGCTCAACTACACGGTGTGTGTAAGACACTGTGTGCGCAGATGCGTTGCAGACACTTACCCAAAATCCTGATCCATGGACTTAAAGAAGAATTTGTAGCTGTTGACAGGACGATTGCTGAGCACATTTTTGAAATCCGCCAGAGTGACTTTGTCGGGAGAAACCGTCAGTTTCACTAAATAAGGAGTCTCCTCCTCATCGATATGATAGATTATTTTAGTCTCCGCCATGAGTATAATTATAATATGGGTGAGACGATCATAGACAGACGAAACACCAGATACACTGTAACTAATACAACAACAAGACGCTGTATGGTCACACTGCTTACTGTCCGTCTCACGTAGGAAAACAAACAGCCTGGCCTTTGTCCACACGTACACTTCCAGACATGGTCGAGCCTGGCGCGTCTATCACGCCGTCGGTGTGTCTCCCGACACCGCAGCTCGGTCGCCAGTGAAACAGGAAGGGACGCTTCACGTCCCCGCCACACCGACTTTACGGGCTTCTCTCCGTACGTATTTCCCGAAGGTGTGTGCTGCCCTCTAGCGGCGGTCGTGTAGAACACTCTCAAATTCGGCGTCGTTAAGATTTTGAAAGCAAGACTACGTACGTATTTCTAGCAGAGATTTGAAAAACAAGGGAAGCATTAAATTTGATAAGACTGTTTATTCTTATCTGCCAGTAAATAACAAGTTATATATTAATTACTATTTGCTGTTAAAGTTATATTAGTTATTAGATTTTTTTTGAAGAAAAAGTTTAATTGGAAGTTTACAAATCTTAGGAAGCAAGATGTTTGTCATAAGACAGATGGTAAAAACATTTATGCTATTGTTTGCAAGACATCGATGTTTTTAACATCTTAGGAAAAATACAGATCAATTAGTAATGAACAATTACTTATATAGTTGTTTAAACATTTATACCAATTGTGTAATTAAAAAGTCTGAATTATTTAAACAAAACATGTAATATGACGCATGCGTAGACAAACGTAATGCTAACAGTAAAAGTTAATAAAAGCTAAATTTTGTTTATTGTTACGGTTTTTAGAACGTTACCGATTATTACAACCGCTATACAACTGTAGTAAGCATAAAATATGTCTATAATATAATAACCAATAACCACCTCTCAACTATAAAGTGGGATTACAACTTTATAATAGAGAGGTGCGATTTTGCATCTTACATTGATGTTCTATTGTACCCACACTGTAAATGTGTAAAGAGGTTGGCGAATTCTTAGTACTCTGCAAAAAATACTTATTTATGTCAATATCCCTGTTTCAACGGCAGGGGGCAGCCTTTATCTTGTTAAGAATGTTATAAAGATGTCATTTACGTTATCCACACTTTCGGGGTTTTTTTGTTAAGAAACTGCGCAACATGTAATTATGTCTTAAAGAATATAGACAGTTCAAAAAGAAGGAATAGACCAGAGGTCTTGAACTTTCTGGAACTTAACTTCCCATGTCTGGTGCAGGTTTATGCAATCCCTGGTGGCTAATTGAAGAGTTAATGTAACTGGATGGCTCCTGTTGCCACAGTCAGATTACTGCTAAGTAAAGTGAGGTCGGGCTAAACGTACGTAAACTACTACCAGTGGTGTAATACTGACCTGTTCAATTTCATAATTTTGTTTGGTTATTATTCCTTTATATCAGTATCCAGTTGACTTGTTCCATCGAACATTCCCACATCTCAAATTGCTTCTATTCACTTTTTTTGTCTTTTTGCCTAAATTGTCCAAGTCTCAGATCCATATTAGAACTATGGCTGTGTTCGAAATAGACTACTACATACTGGATACTGCATACTGGACTCAGTATATACTGGATACTGCATACTGGTCCTCGTAGTACTATGCAGTACAGTTTCCAGTATGCGACAAAAGCAAAGCACACTACGGGGTCACGTGAACGTAGCGTTGCATGATGGGATGCAGTACACCACGAAGATAGCTCTGTTCGCGTACTGGAATATTTTGCGGAAGTAGTAGGTCATCCGGGTATGTTTCGCGTACTGGAAATTTTCATTTTGGTCACATACTGCATACGACATACTGATTTGGGGCTCGATCAGTACGCCAGTAGTATGTAGTAGACTATTTCGAACACAGCCATAGACTAGACCAGTGCTCTTATGATTCTCTTCCTCCGGTCCACATGTGGCTGTGTGGCATCATTTTGGTTGAGCAGTATGAGGACTATGGGATTATTGAGACCAAGAAGCATTTTGATGTTGGGGTAGTTCTGGTTAAAGGTTAGCTGTTGGGGTAGTTCTGGTTAAAGGTTAGCTGTTGGGATAGTTCTGGTTAAAGGTTAGCTGTTGGGGTAGTTCTGGTTAAAGGTTAGCTGTTGGGGTAGTTCTGGTTAAAGGTTAGCTGTTGGGATAGTTGTTGTTGAGGGGTATTTTGCTGTGGGAGAAGTTGTTCAGGGCAATTTGGTTGATTAGCTAGATGTTGAGGGGTTGTCAGGGGTAATTGGCTATGGGGTCGTTGAGGTGATGGGCTGTTTAACTGTCTGTGCAGTTCTGGTAGAGAATGAGGTAGAACAGGGTATGTGAGCGTGTGTAGTGACATCATGGAATCCTACATTTACAAACATTCCCCCATTCTTTCCCTTTGCCAGGGTGTCACACACAAACAGCCGGAGGTTTGATCTTTCCCAAAAGCACAAGCACAGTATTTAGCATGTCAAAAACCGTGGACCATGAAAATCGTCGAAATTTGCAAATAGACTAATAAAAAGAACTACAAGAACAGAATGTTGCATGTCTCACATCTTGGAAAATTAAAATTTCATTTGAACAAATATTTCACTGTATATGTCTATTTATGTAATTTTTTTAATTGCTTATTTCAAGGTGCCAATATTCCATGAACACGTTATAAACACACTTAGATAGTAGTGCAGCCAAAACAATTAAATTTTTTATTTAAGAAAGACACACAATAGTGTGATTATTACATATGTATAAGGTACATTAAAGACACAATGAATTTAAAATGTAGTTTATTTGAATAGGTTAGTCCATTTTGTACAAAAAGCAGTATGATCATTCAAACATATAAAACCAGCTTTTCAAATTGTGCTGTGGCATTAAATTTCAAGGCCTACAAAGGTCTTAATAGTCATCACATTACATCACCTTCATGATCCTTTATGTTAAAAAATATCAGTGTTTTATGAGATCATGTCATAATGTAAAATAAATGACAAAATGAAATAAATGCAAAACCACACACACACACACACACACACACACTACAAGCTACCAGACTTTGTCCAGTTTATGTAGTGTATATGTTTCTATATTTAATAATAAAATACTTGAGAGCAAAAATAGGTATTAATGACTAAAGAAAGGGTAAGCCTGTTACAGGTTAGCGCCAAGCAATTCTCAGTGTGACTAGTTTGTGTGACAGATAAATGACACGGTACTGCAAAGGATTAAAGCGACTAAAGTTAGCCAAAACACCAAAAGGCCTGGTAAAATATCACTCAAAATGCATAGAAGATTTTGTACAGATATATAGATGATATTTGATAAGTTCATATCATTTATATAAGTACATAATTGTTGTTCAGTTCAGTTGTTCAAGTTCAGAACACTGCAACCAGATACATATTTATGCTGATGTCCTGAGGTTTTTCCACCAGAGTTTTGGTTTCAGTAAAAGCATTCAGTCAAATCCATAAATCTCTACTAGAAAGTCCAGCTCTTGTTAGCAGGGCCTCAACTGGTAAAACTGCTATCTAACAGTGTTTTCATAAAAATCAAACAATTGTACACAAATAGGCAATTTAACAAACCCAAATTTCAGTACACAGCGCAGCAGTGACAGAAAACAAATGTGACTACTGACCATCAAAGATTATTACACTCGTTTGATTTATTTACCACGTCCAGAAAATGTTTTGCATGGGCCAGCATATTTCAATACATTAAAAAAATCATTTAAAAAGTCATAGTGCTAATAAAAAAACTTCTGACAGCCATTTATGTTCATTTCTGAATGTGCAGTAAAGACTGCATGTGGACGTCTGCAGTCTTTCCCGTAGTCCCGTAGTGCCCTGGACCAGCCAGCAGCGTCCCCCCCCTCACTTACACGCCAGTTTCTCCATTTCTGACATCAGACGTGACCCAGAACGAGATGCGGGTGGGGTCATGAAAGAGAAAGAGAAACAGATTCACACTCCCATAACATGGAGTCAAAGTAAAAGTCAAATATATTTACATTATATAGCAGTCTTTACAATACATGTTGTCTCAAAGCAGCTTTACAAGTGCATGGGTCCAGATCCCTAATGAGCAAGCCAGGGGGCGACTGTGGCAAGGAAAAACTCCCTAGGCGGGGCTAAGAAGAAACCTTGGGAGAACTTAGACCACATTAAATCCAGGACTTCAAACCAACATAACCACCTCGGTTGAGATCAACCACTTTTGGGTCAGGATAGTTGTTCATCTCAGCCCTCTGTTTCGTTATGTTGTTTCTGTAGTCTGAAAGACCAACAAGAGAGAAACACACATCGATTTGCATACATTAATATGTACAATCAAAATGGAAATCATCACACTCCAAATTCTAAGACATTAATAGTTACATTCATATAGCGGCAGACAGAACTCAGCTTTTACAGTCAAAGCACACACACAATGAGGAGAAGCTATAGCCAATGTGTATTGATATTTATATTGGAAACCAGCACATACATACACTATACTGCCAAAAGTATTCGCTCATCCATCCAAATTATTGGAATCAGGTGTTTCAATCACTTCCATGGTCAGTGTAAAATTAAGCACCTAGGCCGGCGGACTCTTTTTACAAACATTTGTGAATGAATGGGTCGCTCTCTGGAGCTCAGTGAATTCCAGCGTGCAACTGTGATAGGATGCCACCTGTGCAACAAATCCAGTTGTGAAAGTTCCTCACTCCCCAATTCCACAGTCGACTGTCAGCTGTATTATAAGAAAATGGAAGTGTTTAGGAACGACAGCAGCTCAGCCAATAAGTGGCCACGTAAACTGACGGAGCGGGGTCAGCGGGGTCAGCGGATGCTGAAGCACATAGTGTGAAGAGGTCACCAACATTCTGCAGAGTCAATCACTACAGACATCCAAACTTCATTTGGCCTTCAGAATAGCTCAAGAACAGTGGATGTGTGTTATCTGGAGTGATGAATCACGCTTCTCCATCTGGCAATCTGATGGACGAGTCTGGGTTTGGCGGTCGCCAGGAGAACGGTGCTTGTCTGACTGCATTGTGACAAGTGTAAAGTTTGGTGGAGGGAGATTATGCTGTGGGGTTGATTTTCAGGAGCTGGGCTTGGCCCCTTAGTTCAAGTGAAAGGAACTCTGAATACTTCGGCATACCAAGACATTTTGGACAATTCTATGCTCCCAACTTTGTGGTAACAGTTTGGAGCTGGCCCCTTCCTCTTCCAACATGACTGTGCACCAGTGCACAAAGCAAGGTCCATAAAGACATGGATGGCAGAGTCTGGTGTGGATTAACCTGACTGGTCTGCACAGAGTCCTGACCTCAACCCCATAGAACACCTTTGGGATGAATTAGAGCGGAGACGGAGAGCCAGACCTTCTCGTCCGACATCAGTATGTGACCTCACAAATGCGCTTCTGGAAGAATCTCATATTCTTCCAGACTCAGCTCATATGTGAGTGAAGGAAGGTGAGCGAAAACTTTTGGCAATATAGTGAACATACATATACATCTACATCTATATACACTCACCAGCCACTTTATTAGGTACACCTGTCCAACTGCTCATTAACACAAATGTTGAATCAGCCAATCACATGGCAGCAACTCAATGAATTTAGGCATGTAGACATGGCCAAGGTGATCTGCAGTTGAAACCAAGTATCAGAATGGGGAAGGAAGGTGATCTAAGTGACTTTGAACATGGTATGGTATGGAGTCTTTCAGAAACTGCTGATCTACTGGGATATTCACACACAACCATCTCTAGGGTTTACAGAGAATGGTCAGAAAAAGAGAAAATATCCAGTGAGCGGCAGTTCTGTGGGAGCAAATGCCTTGTTGATGTCAGAGGTCAGAGGAAAATGGCCAAACTGTTTTGAGCTGATAGAACGCCAACAGTAACTCAGTAACTCAAATAACCAGTCATTACAACCAAGGTAAGCAGAAGAGCTTCTCTGAATGACAACACGTCGACCCTTAAGGTGGATGGGCTACAGCAGCAGAAGACCACACCGGGTGACACTTCTGTCAGCTACAAACAGGAAACTAAGGCTACAATTCACACAGGCTCACCAAAACTGGACAACAGAAGATTGGAAAAATGTTGCCTGGTCTGAGGAGTCTCGATTTCCGCTGAGACATTCGGATGGTAGGGTCAGAATTTGGCGTCAACAACATGAAAGCATGGATCCATCCTGCTTTGTATCAACGGTTCAAGCTGGTGATGGTGCAATGGTGTGGGGGATATTTTCCTGGCACACTTTGGGCCCATTAGTACCAATTGAGCATCGTATTGTTGCTGACCATGTCCATGCCTTTATGACCACAGTGTACCCATCTTCTGATGGCAACTTCCAGCAGGATAACGCACCATGTCATAAATGGTGCAAATCATCTCGCAAATCATCTCAGACTGGTTTCTTGAACACGACAATGAGTTCACTGTACTTGAATTAGGGTTGTCCCGATCCGATATTTGGATCGGATCGGCCGCCGATATTAGCAAAAAATGCGTATCGGTATCGGATCGGCAGACACGAGAAAATGCCGATCCAGACTCCCGATCCAGTTTTTTTAAGTCCCATCCCGGTTTTCCTGCGCACCCATTTAGATAATCCATTCCAGTTTTTACTAGCAAAATCCGGTCCGCATTTTCCAGCACACCATCAGCACACGAGCAGTTTCTGCCCCAATTTAGCTCCGTGGCATCTCGGACCGCCGTGTAAATTTGAAGTTATCGGTCAGTTGTGTGGGATTATTTTACCTTAAAGGATGACAAAGACGAAGAGGTAGAGTGCAACATATGCCACAGTAAAGTCAAGCGTTGTGGTAAAGCTGTAAGAACTTTTAATACCACCAATTTAATCAAGCATTTAGCGAAATACCACCATAAACAACATGACGAGTTTCTAATGAAAACCGAAGACAAAAAGAAAGGTCCTACACAACTAACACTGGCAGAAACGTTTGAATTGAAGGGAGTGTATAGATGGGGATGGAGCAGTAAAGTGTGGAGTAGAAGGCATTTTGCTTTTAATTAGTTTACGATATGTGCACGGATTTTTTTTAAGCTTTGGTTTACACTTGTTCAAGAGCACTGATGGATGTTAATGTTAATGTTAATAATAGACTATTTTCCACTCAGGTTGTGTGTTTTTTTTTTTATATAATTTACAATAGTATTTGCACTTGTGGCTTTTTAATCCTTGGTTTACTGATGCTATTTCAGTTTGTTATTTAATATTTTGTCTATTTTGAGTTTATTAATTGCTAAATAAACAGGTCAGTTTCTCCTTACCAACCATTGTGTATTATTCAAAGTAAGAGTAAAACGCTTTTCAACATGAGTTTGACAACAAAGTAAGTTGGCTAAATAACTTTAAACTTTAATACATGCTCGGATAGGCCGGTATCAGCCGATATCGGTATCGGATCGGAAGTGCAAATAAATATCGGTATCGGATCGGAAGTTCAAAAAGCTGGATCGGGACATCCCTAACTTGAATGGCCTCCACAGTCACCAGATCACCTCTGGGATGTGGTGGAACAGGAGATTCACGTCATGGATGTGCAGCTGACAAATCTGCAGCAACTGTGTGACGGTCAATAAGATTGTCACCAGACTATCTAAGGAATGTTTCCAGTACCTGTTGAATCAATGCCACGAAGGATTAAGGCAGTTGCAAGGTGTACCTAATAAAGTGGCCGCTGAATGTATAATACACAATACACATTTCATACAGGACAATGTAGAGCATCCAATCAACCTAGCTGCCATGATTTTGGGCACAGGCACTCTCAGTATGACAGGTGACGTTACGTACCAAGTCTGAGATCTGCCAGGCTGTGGGGACTGTAGGGTCTAAGTTCAGTGGCTTGCAGTTCAATTTCTGTCCTCTGATTCCTGTTCACCAAAACACAAGCAACACGTGTCATTTGTTACCCTTTCCATGTAAACCGCATGGACTTCATTGCAGTAAGATGGAGTAAACGTAACAGTAGAAATATGCATTTACCGGCCCGATCTGCGAAGGTCGTAATCAAGCCCTGAAACACACAGTAGTCAAAACGGTATTCGTCAGGTTGTTTTGAAAGCACTGCTCAACACTTACTTGGAAGATATTTTCAATTTATTCTCAGCTTGACACAAAGGATAAGCCAGAGCCAACGAATCCGCCCAAACCCGAGTGCTCATACCTTTCTTCTTACACTGCCTTGTGGCCACAACGATTCCTATGAAGATCAGCAACAGTAAGAGGAAGACGGCCAGAATGTAGCCCGCCTGGTGCAGGAGGTGAGTGCTGCTTTCAGGCAGGATTACGTTCAAGACGTGTGGAGATTCAACCCCGTTTGCGCCTGCACCAGGGGAGAGGAGAGACATGCTACGTCACATTCTCCAGGTCTTGTTTTCGAGCCCACTGCGATCTGATTCCAGAAACATTCTTCCTGTGCTTTCCTGAACATCGAGGGGAAAGAAAGATATAGCAAGTTGGCAGACTTGGAGCAGCGTTCTAGCAAGCCGCGCTAACATCTCCCGTCACTGTAATGACTACCAAGTGTGGGGATGTTGCTCTTCACATGTGTGCCTACAAGAAAAACAGTGCAGTGGAAGAGTGTTTGTGTCAGTGTGGCTCTCAGTAATGAGTTCCAGACTTCATGACATCAAGCAGCAGCTGTAATGGAGAAAAACATGTGCGCATGAACACACACACAGACACACACACACACAGACGAATACACACACATACAGGCACGCACGAACGAACACACACAGGAGGAGGGACGTGTTTTTTGTGGCTAGCCTATATGTAACCTCTATTTGCTAGTTGCCCTTCCAAACTAGGAAAAACATCTGGTGAATTTTCACTCTGTTTTTACAATTTCGGCAATTACTGTGCCAAATAAAAAATAAATAAAGACAAAAGTGGGTTATGAAGCGATTGTTTCCATGGTTCAGTTATCTGAACCATGTAAACTGTTGTTTTGCTCCAGAGAACAGCACATAACCACATAATCATCAAATACTCTACGAGCAATTCTCCTTATATGCGGAGGACGTTATTTGTGAGCTCTAAGAAGCATTAATCATTATCATTACGCTTACTGCATCACTCATGATTCACGCTATTACTGTAACCCTGTTAATTATAAACATTTGGGGGACTTATTCATACTTGGAAATTGAAGAACAATAATCACAATACTGCTGCTATTGGTTGACTCATCAAATGCTGACAAACATTTATGTTTGTAATTATATATATTATAATTATATATATTATATAATTATATATAATCTAAATATAATATGGAACAAATAACCAATAGAGCAAAGCTAAGAAATCTCCTAAAAAGGTTCACCTTTCTTCACTTACAGAAGAATGCAATAAAAAGGTTTTTGCAGGCTAGAGAAGATATGTGTCACGGTGAGGCGGCCCCCTACCGGCCGCCTCCGTCCACAGCGGCTGTGTTGTTGTTGTTTTGTGACGTCGTGTACGCCCCTCAGGTGGGCGGAGCCCGTGATCCGTTCCCACCTGATGGTCGTTTGTCTGTCTATATATGTCTTGTCTTTGTACCAGTTGACCGCTGGTCATTATATCCTTAATTTGGATCTATTGCACGGGTTTTAGGTTTGCACACTTTATATTAAACCACCCTTTTTCCCTGAGACTTGGCGTGATCGCTTCCTTTTTGTTGCTCACACCTGCCCGTCACAGAATGACCAGCCACCCTTCGGAAGCCGCCGAGTCTCTTTTTCTTTCTCCTTCGTTCGTGGTCATGTCTCGTGGTAAGTGTTTGTCTGCGTAGTGTTTTGTTTGAAGAGCTCCGCCGTGCTTTTGTGTTTTGTGTGTGTGTGTAGCACGGCGAGGACCAGGGCAGTCTGCCCTGAGAAAGCTCTTCGGGTCCGTTGTCAGTGTGTGTGAAGAGTTCCGCCGTGTTTTCGTGTTGTGTCCGTGGCACGGCGAAGACCAGGAATGTCTTCCTGGCGATAACTCTTCGTGTTGTTGTGAATGTGTGTATGCGTGAACGGACGTGTCGATCGGTATGCGCGCTCGTTGTGTTATGTTACATGTTCTGTGTGTGACGCTGGTGCCGCTCCTCACCGTCGCCTCGCTCCCCTGTTGTCTTGTGTTTCATGTGGGGAGCGACTGCGAACGTGAGCGGCGCGTCACTGTCTGTTTATGTAGAGCGCGCGTTTGTGGGTCCCGTCTGTTTGTGTGTACGCCGTTTTTTGGTTTGTTTGTCTCGTCTTTGCGTGTGTGTTGTGTCCTAGCGTGTTGTCTAATGTTTGCGTGTAATTCCACGCATACTCCTTCCCCTGAATGTGTGTTTGGGGGGGGACCGGCTGTGGTCCCGTGCCATGGGGTGTGGCACGGAGGGCGTCTCTCCCAAGGGAGGCCCTGAATAGGGTAAGGCGCGTTTGTGTTTCCTGTTTGTATATGTGTGTGTGTGTGTGTGTGTGTGTGAGAGGTTGTGTTCTTTGTGCAGGTGCTTCTCCTTGGCAGTGTTCCTGGACCTTGTGGGGGTCTCCACCTGGCAGGAGCCCCCTTGTGTTGTGGGGTGACCGGAGCCCGGTCGTGAAGAGCCCCTCCCTAGAGGGCTGGGGCCCCCGGATGTTTGGGGACCATGGGGCTCCGGTCTGAAAAGCTCCTGCTGGGGATGGAGATCCTCCCTCCTGCCCGGGGTGACCAGGAGGCCCTTGGGGCTGCTCCCTAGCCCGCGTCGGGGGTGCTCTGGGCCTCGGTCTCTGGCGCTCCTGGGTTGGGTGGAGGAGTCCACCTTGAGATGAGAGGCCCCGGGAGGGGTTGGCTCCCCAGGAGGCTGGGGTGACCCCTAGCAGAAGGCAGGGGTCAGCTCTGGGAGGAGGTAGGTCCAGGAGGTGAAGTAGCCACGCCTTGGAGAGGTAGCCTGCACACCCACACACACACGAGGGACGAGAGAGGAGCCGTAGCCCCTCGTCCTCACACCCATGGGGCTTACCAGCTGAATGCCGGTTAGGGCGTGAGGGCCCTGTGTCCGACCGGGGCGTGGTTTTGTGTTGTTAACGGCCCGGTCGGTCCAGGGTCCCGCCCAGGGAGGTGAGCTGACTAATGTTATGTGTTTTGTGTTTCAGCTCGTGGACTGCAGGAGGTGTCCCTGCCTGTCCTTGCCTTCCTGCCCCTTCGTGTTGTTGTGCAGCCGCTGTGTGCCACACACCCAGTGGAGGGGAGTGCGGCTTGGTGGGGGGGTCTGTCACGGTGAGGCGGCCCCCTACCGGCCGCCTCCGTCCACAGCGGCTGTGTTGTTGTTGTTTTGTGACGTCGTGTACGCCCCTCAGGTGGGCGGAGCCCGTGATCCGTTCCCACCTGATGGTCGTTTGTCTGTCTATATATGTCTTGTCTTTGTACCAGTTGACCGCTGGTCATTATATCCTTAATTTGGATCTATTGCACGGGTTTTAGGTTTGCACACTTTATATTAAACCACCCTTTTTCCCTGAGACTTGGCGTGATCGCTTCCTTTTTGTTGCTCACACCTGCCCGTCACAATATGGATCTAACAGACACAACCAGCTTCAATCTTGGTCCGTAATGTCTCTGCTGGCCAGATGTTGTACAGATGTAGCAAACTTCTGTTTTCACACCACAAAACATTCTTTACTAGCCAACAGTCTTTACTAGCCAACACAAAGCTGTCTCCTGTTGTGGAGATTCGTAAATACACCATGATAAACTAGCAAAAATGATGAGATTTCCTCACTTTCACTGGAAGACATCCCTTAACAGACGACATGAGAGAGAAAATTCAACAGGAAATAGGAAATAATCCAAAGTTAAAAGAGGTGCAGTGCTGACAGTTATCAGGGAGAGACAGTGGGGGACCCCGGCCCTCCACGTCGTGGTACAATCCGTCTGCAAGCCATGAACTGTGTGAATGAAACTGCACACTATGACAGAGACATGAAGGAAATTACCAATAATAAGAAATATAAAAGTCACAAGATTGTGACTTATGGATCATTAAAAAGGGCAGGAGGCATCAAAAAGGTGCTGGCTGTGAAAATAAATGATAGTGTACCAGGGTCATCGCCCAACTGCTCCGACTGGGAGGGTCCAGGTTTGGTGGGCGGAGCCTCAGAGGTGACAGCAGCAGGTGGCAGGTCTGGCACGGCCGGCTCCACGATCACCCGGAAGACGCGTCTCTCGTGTAGACCACAGTAGTGGTGGTGCAGGTGACAGGAGTACAGGCCCTTGTCCGGGGGCTGCATGTCGGCGACCGTGAGGGAGAATTCGCCCACGGAGAAGGGGGCGTTCGAGACGTTTATCTTGTCGAGGAGGAAGTGGGGCGCGTGCTTGTGCGTCTCCCCGGAGGCGTACAGGTCGATGAGGCGGTCCGCTTGGTCGCGGGACACCCCGGGGGCCTGGAAGTCCCAGTGGACGACCTGCTGCTGACCCTCATCCTGGAGCCATTCCCTCCACAGGGGGCGCCGGTTCACACAGGGTAGCACCACACTGCTCCCCACCAGAACCACAAACACCGACTTCTCCCCGTCCCACACGCGTCTCTCCTTACGGGCTAAGGGCAGAGATACATGGTTGAGATTTTCACCGGAAGCCTCTCGATTTCATTCAGAGAACTAATACACGAATGTGCAGGACAACAATGTGAAGAAAACATCGTCATAGGATCATAGGAACATGTGCCGTATTTTTGTCAATTGTGATTTTTACACCGCAATCGAAATTTGTCCTCTGCTTTTAACCCATCTGTGCAGTTAGAACACACACACACACACACACACACACACACACACACACACACACACACACACACACACACACACACATGCAACATAAGCATATTAGTAAAACGAGAGAGATATAGAGCAGGAATTCTTACCTGACTTGGTGACGTTCAGCTGGATTTGAATCGACTGGTGGATTTTGCAGTAGTGATGGTGCAGGTTGCAAGTGTATGTTCCTTTGTCGTTCATGTCCACGTCTGCACAAACAAACGCACAACTCAGTGAGAAGAAACCTGCTTCTCGTCCTGTTATGTCAGGCTGCACTTACTGTGAATGGTGAGGGAGAAGTTGCCGTCGGTGAAGGCATCTTTAGACAGAGTGATGCGGCCCTTGTTGTAGGCGTTGTAGACGCGCTCGGTCCCTCCCGAGTACATGTCCAGGATGCGCTCTGTTGTGTAGTCGGCTCGGTTCCGGTTCAGGTCCCAGTGCACCACGCGCTGACGCTCACGCAGCCGGTCCGGCCTCCACACTATGCGCTGGTTCTGGCACGGCAAAACGACCTTTGAACCTGCCCGGACGGTGATGTTCTTCGCTTCCACTAACACAGTCTGCCCACTGCTCTGCGTCCAGACTGCAACACGCACACACACACACACACACACACACACACACACACACACACACACACACACGTACACACACAAACACACACACACACACACACACACACACACACATACACACAGCATGATTATTAATATCATGATGGCAGCTACAACACAAAACACCCTTTATTATTAATGATTTGGTATTGTTTATTACCTACCAAGTGGTGTAAAAAGGCTGACCGCAACTAAAACGAAAGCAAAAATAGTAACTGTATTAGTTTGATTTGAAAATGCAATTGAAGTTGGTGTACGGTAGCAAATATTGTAAACGTTTTAAAGTGGATAAATCCAAGTTCAAAGTGTAGTTTTTGATAATCACTTAAAACATAGACTTTAGAGTCAACCAAACTGAATGGTAAAGGCAATATATGATTCTGTGTGTATGAATTGTGTGATTGTGTGTGTGTGTGTGTGTGTGTGTGTGTGTGTGTGTGAGAGAGAGAGAGAGAGAGAGAGAGAGAGAGAGAGAGAGAGAGAGAGAGAGAGAGAGAGAGAGAGAGAGAGAGAGAGAGAGAGCTGCAATTTGCTGCTGTGCCAATTCACTTTGCAGGCTGTATTCATCCTAGGCTTGCACTGGTCAAAGTCTGTGACTCAGGATCCAATCACAATCAACCTTCATTAAGTGACAATAATGGTAAGCTTCTTAATCTCACCTTTAAATTATATGTTGTATGCTTAGCAATATCCAAGTAACAGTCCAGAGCTATCCAAGCATGTTTGAGCAAGAAGATACAGACATAGAATAAGGACAACTCACCCTCATCCCACCCCCAGACTCCAGACCATATGGTTTTTGTAATATTGAAAGGCTACAAAACATAACCAACTTCTGAGCAATATTATTCCTGTGGGAAGAATTCCTTCTTTATTCAAGGTACCAGTGTTCCGTACCTTATATCTCCTATTTCACAAACTCGTCCAGTACTGGGCAAATAACAGATTAATGTCCGTTTCATTTCATTAAACCTCTACAACATCTCACAGATGCCAAATGGAGATAAATATTACTTTATTTCATCATAGAGCCACTCAGAGATTCTATCAAGACAATAATTCTTGAAGGAATTAATAAAACAAATCTTGTAAACTTTACAAAGTCACACTGGAGATTCATGCTGGAGAAATTAAACTGTGGATCTCATAAAAGAGGGAATTTTGCTAACCGAGCTTGAGGACTGGACTAGACTGAAAAGCATGTCATGGCCCTTCTGGAGCCAGGGATAAACCAAACCTCCAGACTTCCAGACCCTGCAATTTTCTTTACAAATATACCACACTAATACTGCCAATACAAAGAAGTCTTGGGTAACACTAACGTAACTTAACAATGCATCTGAAAATTGACACATAGAAGAATGGATTAACATCAGAGAGTCAGAAACTCTCAGATTAAACTCTCTCCGATTAACTAAATCATAAAGTGTGCCCAAATATGTTTAATCCAGGAATAGCAGTAATGATATTAAAACATTAACACTTCATTACAGTGGTTTTTCAAAAAAATCCAGTAAAGCAAATATCTTTTACATAATTAAGTGATTACAGGGGCACCAGTCAGACAGACAACAAGTCCAGTGACTGGTGGACTTTGCAGGCAAACTCTTAGATAGCACATCCGCTCTGAGAAGCAGGCCTGGGTTCTGTTAGGCCCACTCCCCCATACAGCCTCAGTAGATCTGCTGACACTGCACACGTATTAAAATAATCAACTCGAAGGCCCAGAGTAAGGCATGAAATATTCTACAACGTTGATTCACAGTCGATGACTGTTTCATCTCTCGGAGATGAGATCTTTTTCAGCAATGATTCACAACCGACTCACACAAGAGATTTAATGCCAGGTTTGGGTATCTTAACTATTACTTTTGACCATGCCTAATGATAATATAGCTGCAAGTAACATTCACGCATGCATAATCATAGTAAAGCTACATGTATTACTTGTTATTTACTAATTATTAACTTGACCAAATAAAACAAAACATTCCAACCTTTAATTCGCATTTTTCCCTAATTTAGACAAATGAAAAACAATTGTTCTTAAAAGACTAATTATTTATGTTGCAGAAACAAAGTTTCGTAACAATGGGATTTTTGGTCTTACTTTTTAAACAGCTTGCTAAAATAAATATTAATCAAATGAAGAGAGAGAGAAAGAAAAGTTTTAAGAAAACCGCTTTTGTGAACGCATGTTGTTTTTAGTGTTGGAATACATATTTAGTCCGAAAGTTATGCAAGGGGAATAAAACAACTACTTACTATATAACGTCAGAAACATTTCCGAAAGACTTGTCGTCAAAACTTTCAAAAGGTGATGTAGTTATGACTTAGGCACAGAAGGCATCACCTGAGAAGCTTGGTCGGCCGGCGACGACAACAATACTGCCGTGTCATCAAGTCTGGACCAGTGACGGTCTCTGGTCTGGACCATTACATCGCCCCTCCTCCTCCTCCAAACTCCAACCACGGAATTCTTCCTACCCCCATTCCTTTTAGAGAAACATCAGTTTATGTTTCTCAAACAACCAAATCTAGAACAACTCGAATCGAGAAGAATGCACAATATAATCATAAATACTCGAAACCATAGAGGAACGACGATGACTTAATCATGTAAAATGTTGTAAACGTAGCTGTACTTCAGTGTCCAGTAAAGGTTTATGGTTACCTCTTGGCACGACTAAAATGGCACTCTGATGCCCTCTAGTGGAGAAGCATGTAATGTAGCTTGAAATCTAACGCATGCGCTAAAACAACAGTACACGTTTTACTAACAGGCATGAAAATGGGTCAGGGGTTAAAAAGGTGAGAAAACAGGGGGTGGGGGAGGGGGGGTGCTGGTATGGTGACAGGTGACCGGTGTGGGGGGGGGGGGGGGGTCATATATATATTTTATAATTTTATATATGTATGCGCATATTAACGCATTTTAACGCATTTAACGCATGAGACACTTTTGCACGGTGGAATGTTTCTCAGTGCACGAGTTCCAGACATACAGATTATATGGACGCACAATAAGGGCGTACTCACACTAGGGTCTGTGATCCGGGCCCGGGCACGGTTCCCTGCCGAAGCACGGTCCGTTTGGCTAGTGTGAGCGCTCCAACCGTGCCCGGGCCCGGATCAGTTAACCGTGCTCGGGCCCGCTTGAAGAGGTGGGCCAGGGCACGATTCATGTGGACACGGGCACGGTTCGCTTCTAGTGTGAGCGCTATCCGTGGCGGGGCCCGCTTGGTGCCTCGTCTGATTGGTTCATTTCGCTGGAACTCAAACATGACATCAGTGATGCGACGCTCACGTTAAACAGTCATGGCGGCAAAGCGATTAGCAGACAATCGTTGTGTTAAATGATCGATAAATCTGTGCTTGCACCGTGTTTCTGCACTCCCAAAACGACTCCAAAAATACAATAAAAAGAGAATCGTGAACACCATAGTGTTGTGCGAGCGCGCTTTTATTCCAAATAAAGTCGTGTTGTGATGACGTAAGCGTGCTCGGGCCGGCTTGATGAAGCCAGTGTGAGTGCAGGCCAGAGGGGGAGTGGGGAGGGGGGATAACCGGGCCCCAGCACGGAACCAGCAAACCGGGCCTAGTGTGAGTACGCCCTTAGATGAG
This sequence comes from Brachyhypopomus gauderio, assembly GCF_052324685.1. Taxonomy (NCBI): domain Eukaryota; kingdom Metazoa; phylum Chordata; class Actinopteri; order Gymnotiformes; family Hypopomidae; genus Brachyhypopomus; species Brachyhypopomus gauderio. The sequence continues at coordinate 690,197 of NC_135220.1, forward strand.
CATGATGGAGATAACTGAAGAGGCTACGCTGGTGGATGGGACATTTAAATATAAGAAACTTCCAGATGGAAGTACAAACACAAATAGTGTTATTTGCACTTTATGCAGGAAGGAGTTCGCTTATCACAGGAGTACTTGCACCCTTCATTACACCCTTACGTCTTGTATTGAAGAAATCATCGGTTGTGGCTACACTGGTCAAATAAATGTTGAGAGCAAATCGCGCATTATTAGGTATGTGTTATAATGCAAGGCTGTGTTTCACAAGTAGGCCTTAGGGCAGGGCTATTCAACTGGGGGCCCGCAGGCCAGAACCGGCCCTTTAATGAATTTGCACAGGCCCGCGGCCCATCTCAAAGTCAAAGTCAATGTCAAATTTATTTATATAGCGCTTTTCACAACACACGTTGTCACTAAGCAGCTTTACAATCGTATGGGTCCAGATCCCTAATGAGCAAGCCAAAGGCGACAGTGGCGAGGAAAAACTCCATATAGGGTGGGGTTTAGGAAGAAACCTCGGGAGGACCAAGACTCAAAAGGGAACCCATCCTCCATTGGGCGGCCCGTTAGCACAAGTCCGTGGTCGCAGGGTGGTTTCAAAGTTCCACAGCAACAGTCAAGGCTCCTGTTCCCCGGCCAAGCAGCCACAGTCCCCTCGGTGCAGGCGGTGGGCCTCAGGCGGGCCAGCATCAGCACGATCCCTCGTGGCAACGGCTCATCCAGTCCCGGCATCAGCACGTCCACCGGCAAGCCAGACCACCCCCACGGGTGCCTGCAGGTGCCTGTATCCAATCGTCTTGGGTGGAGCCATGCAAGAAGATAGAAATACAGACTGAGTGGACATGAATTTAAACCACCATTGATTTAAATGTACATAGCTCATGTACCAGTGATGAGCATGTGGCTCCGGCAGGCTAATCTATAGCAGCATAACTAAAGGGAGGGGTTCAGAGGTGACCACAGGCATGAGGGCTCACTGAGACATTGCTTTCCAGTCAAGTCATAGTCACAACTAGAGTGATGCCAAGACACAGCTGGATGACAGCATCAACATCTCAGATCACCAGAAATCTCAACGTCTGGGGGCCCCCAAGCCCCTACACCTTACAAGGGGAATATTAGCTAAAGGCTTGATTAAATAGGTGAGTCTTGAGTCTAGATTTAAAGATTGGAACTGTGTTTATCTCATCATAAATAATAATAAATATTTGATAAACCGCCATAAAAATGTTACGACACTGTGTCGAAATTTACGTTCAAATTTACTTTCGCCAGTGCCCCCCCGCCAACAATTTACGTTGTAGTGTTTGCTTCAATTTTACATCCACTATGACAGTATTGGTATAGGTCTGAAAATTGTCTGGCCTACAGGTCAGAGCTCTCTGCCAAATCTGGCCCGCAGAAAAATATAGTTGAATAGCCCTGCCTTAGGGCGTCCATTTCCTAAATCAAAATAATTTGATTGATTTTAGAACCACTGTAAGGCACACAGCTAACACTTACAGGAACTTCTGTCTATTCTGTAGTATACATTTTTACTTTTAATATTCTTCTTGTCATTTTCATATCCATGCTCAGGGCGATTCTGTTGCATGCAACCATGAAAAGACTTCTGGTAGGGATTGGGGGCTGTTAGATTTGCAGGAATGCATATGGTGGTAACTGGTTTGATCAATTGATTTCACTTGTATTATGTTTTATAAGGTGCTGATCCTGAAGGCCAAAAGAAGCTGACTGTCCCTGACAGAGCCGGAGTGGCTAATCGGGAGATTCGGGAGGATTCCCGATGGGCCGGCTCATGTCAATCTCTAGTTTGGGCCGATTGGGATGGAAAAATAATTTTGGGCCGGATTTGGGGATGAAACCCCCGGGCTGAAAAAGTGGCCCACTCCGGCCATGGTCCCTGACATGCTGCAGCTGCGGCTTACAGGACAATCCCACAGCCACCTGCTTCTGTCAGAGCGACAAAGATTTAGAATAGCAATCCGTTTTGACCATTCTTGCCTAGACCGCATGCCACACCATACTGTGTGCTATCCAGTTGTGAGTGCATGTACAAACACCATTACCTTCCCTACAGCTCGTCATAACAATTTTGATGAGTTTCAGAAAAATATGTTGATTTCAATAAGATACGGTGCAGGATTCTACAGTATCTGACTTCCCATTCTAGCTTTTAGCAACACAGTTACTATCAGGGATACAAGCCCTACTCTGTTCTATTGTATTCGTCGTTAAAACAATAATAAGAGGGTAAAACAACTGTGTGACATTGTTTACGTAAACCAGTGTTTAAAACCTCTGTTGTATTGCCATAGTTCAGTGGAGTACAATAACCATTTGGTATCATTGTAAGCTAAACCCTGGTCCTGGATGACCACTGCATATTTAGTTTTTCCTAGCTCATCAATTAGTTCTTGAACTGAAATGGGTGTAAACAGTGTTAGAATGTTAGGCAAAACTAAAATATATATTTTGCCTCTGTATATAAAATAAATTGTTCAGATTAAATTGTTTAAAAAAACAAAAACAAAGAATAACAAATGAAATTGTTCAAATATGAGCAATACCAGCTGTCAGTCATTTTATGCTGAATTTTGTAAGACATTACAATAAAATACTGAAGTATTTTTGCAGACAACTGTCTCTTTGCTTATACTTTTTATTAACTATTCACTTAAATACTGTTGTACTGCTAAAACGTTTAGTTAAACAGTTTGTCACATTCACATTTACACTGTGTTTCCATGTAAAACGTAATTCAAGACTGAGATGTAAATGTCTTGGCCATGGTTTTGTGATGGCCCGCAGGGGTTAATCACTCCAGCAAGGTCTTCTAGGCCTCAGCTGTTGAGAGGACAAGCGACCGATGGCAATACGGTCCCTGCAGCCATCTCCTCCTGTTGACAGTCAGTCTCAAGATCAAAGAGGCCCTATAAAGAAGAAACGTTCAGGTTTATTATAGTGACAGTTTTAACACAGCACAAAAATTAAAAATTAAAACCATAATGATTATACTGAAGATACCTCAGAACAGTCTGATGAGGGCAGGGGCGTAGATGGACATTGTGAAGTGAGGGGGACCAAGCTGTACAATATATACGTTTATGCTTGTAGATGCTAGATTTCGGATGGGGTCAATATAAATCTGGAGGGGACATGTCCCCCCCGCGTCCCCAGTGCCATCTGCGCCCCTGGATGAGGGGACAGGATTCTGGATGCAGCCCGTTTCCCACAGTTGGTCGGGGTTTAGATTTTGCTCAGTGCGAAGTGGGTGGTTGTCCCATGTCGCAGATAAACTTTGTAGGTCTTCTCGGAGCCGGGACAAGAAGACGTACTGTGCAGCAAACAGGTGACTGCTGTCAGCAGGATCCAGCAATGCTTCCTCCAGACTGTGGAGCACATTGTAGTAGGTGCTAGTGACAGCCACCCACAGGTCTCTCCACAGACGCTCTGTTCTGTTTAACACACACATACATATAGCAAGCTTTTATTCCCAGTGAGGTCAACATGCATGATCACAGCTCTGAGCAATACAACTGGTACAAACAAATGTGTATAAATAAACAGTTTGATATGCTACAGTTTATACTTGGGTGCCTTTTACATTTGATTGATTGATTGATTGATAGATACTTTATTAATCCCCAATGGGGAAATTCAATTGTCCAACAGCACACATAAATACAATATGAACACTCAGATATACAGAACATACCATACCCAATTAAAGTGCTTAGTGAGTACTTGATTAATAAGTACACCTATCGTATGTTGTTGTTTAGCAACCTAACTCCCGCAGGAATGAATGATCGCCGGAACCTCTCAGTCTTGCAGCATAGAGAGAGGAGTCTATCACTGCGACAGCTCTTCTGAGCTACCAGAGTCCCATGCAGAGGGTGACTGCTGTTATTGAGGATGCCATGCATTAAACACCTCGTCCTCTTCTCCACTAACTCACCCACAGAGTCCACTTTCCCCCCCATCACTGACACACACTTCCTTATAAGCTTATCCAGCCTGTTCCAGTCTTTTACCGACATGCTGCTTCCCCATCAGACCACACCAAAGAAGACAGCACTGGATACGACAGAATGATAAAATGTGTGTAGAAACTCATCACAGACATTAAATGATCTAAGCTTCCTAAGGAAGTAAAGCCTGCTCTGTCCCTTTATGTATGCTGCCCTCGTATGCACTGACCAGTCCAGTTTGTTGTCCAGATGGACTCCGAGATACTTATAAGACTGGACATTCTAAAATCTTCTGTCCATCAATGATAACAGGCTGATGGGACTGTTTCAGTTTCCGGAAGTCCACGATCATCTCCTTGGTCTTCAGTGCATTAAGGAGAAGGTCTTTTCTCCTACTCCATGTTGTGAAGGCAGCCACCAGATCTCTATACTCTCCTTCATCTCCACCTCTAATACATGCTACTACTGCTGTGTCATCTGAATATTTCTGGATGTGACAGAGTTCAGACACATGTTTAAAATCAGCAGTATATAGGGTACAGAGGAAGGGTGACAATGCTGTACCCTGAGGAGCCCCAACGTTGGTCACCACTATCTCAGAACAGTGATCACCCATCTTGACATACTGTGGACGTTCTGTGAGGTAGTTGTAAATCCATGTTACCAGCGTAGAATCCACACCTATCTTCACCAGCTGTTCCATGAGAATGTGAGGTCTGATTATGTTAAAGGCACTGGTAAAATAAAAAAACACGAGTCTCACATATCCCCCTGACCCCTCCAGGAACGAGAGGGTCTTGTGTACCATGTAGACTAATGCATCATCCACGCCCATGTTCTCCTGATAAGCAAACTGTAGCGGGTCCCCAGCCTGCTGCACCTGAGGCCTGAGTATCCGGAGCAAAAGCCTCTCCAATGTCTTCATAATCACTGAGGTTAGGGCCACTGGTCTGTAGTCCTTCACTCCTACCGGCCTCCCTACTTTAGGGACCGGCATGAGGCATGATGTTTTCCATTTGACAGGCACTTGTCCAGTGTGAAGACTCAGGTTAAAGATTAATTGTAGAGGCCTAGACAGTCCTGATGCACATTCCCTGAGTAGCCGAGGCGATACACCATCAGGACCAGTAGCTTTCCCTGGTCGCAGCCTACGTAGCTCAGCCCGGACCTCATCCACAGAGAAGCCATGTGGAGTCACAGCAGTAAATCTGGGGAAGTCACTGCCTGGTGTAGAAAAGCAGGAGGTCACATCAGTAGAGGTGGTACAGCTGCTGGCTTGAGCAGAGCTGATGGTCACAGCAGAAGGGTTGGAGAGATTACTGGATTAATCAAACCTACTGTAAAAGTGGTTGAATTCATTGGCCTTGACCACATCTCCCGATGCCTCGCTACTCTTAATTTTTGTAGCCAGTAATGATCTTCATCCCCTTCCACACCTCCCTCGTATTGTTACCGCGCATATTCCGCTGCAGACCCCTTCCAAAGTCTCTTCTTGCCGCCCTTAATTCCTTCCTCAGATCCTGCTGCACACTCCTGACCCTCACCCGGTCCCCAGATTTAAATGCCTCTTTTTTTTTTATTTCAAGAGGCTCATAATGTTGCATGTTATCCATGGCTTATTGTTCGAAAAAGAGTGGACCTTTCTCATGGGAACCACAACGTCAGTACAAAAGTTTACATAGTCAGTAACACGGTCCACCATCCCATCTATGTCATCATCCCCAATGAGTGTGTCCCAGTCAGTTGACTCAAAACAATCCTGCAGGGCTTCACTGACCTCAGGAGTCCATTTACGGAAAGATCGGCAGGTGTGAAGTAGTCTCTTCACACATGGTTTATAATGTGGTCTTAGATAAATCAAATTGTGGTCTGATTTACCCAGAGGTGGCATGGCCAGTGCATTATAGGCATCTTTAACATTGATAAAACATAGATCCAGGATGTTATCATGTCTTGTGGGACAGTTGACATACTGTGTGAACCCCTCTAGATGTACGGTCATATCTACATGATTAGATTAGATTTATGTATAAGGTGGTGATACCTTTGATTATGAACACTTTTGCCTGACATGAAGCTGCCTCTCCCACAGCCACGGACCATGAACATCCATCTAGCTATATCCACATTTTCACATCCCTGGTCTGCTCTGACCCTAGTGACACAAACATACAAAATGTTACTACAGTTCTGTTCTTGTATATTTACATTCTTGCAGATCACATTTCCTGACAACATCTGAGCCAGCCAAACAACTTTGGGTCAATTTTGAGTAGACCTTGTTAGCAAGATCACAGGTTATGTGAAGGCTGGAGTTGAACTCTGCAGGAAAACAGACTTCCATCAGCACCGTTGGTAACTAGAATAAGGCCTGATATCAGATATTCTCTGGCTCCGAGATCATTTAAGATGTACTGTGAAAGTGGAAAAGTATCTTAATTTATCTCAGGCCCAGAGAAGGTGGCAGTGTTTCAGCATCTTGTTAATATCTGGTCTATTTTTTGCATAGTGGAGTTTTAACTTGCATTTGCAAAGTGCATGGCTAAATGTGAAGAACACAGCTTTGTGATCAATAAAGTATCTAAACTCCAAAATCTAGAATACCTAATGTAACTTCAGATGAACACAGTTGCTGCCAATATTCACATACACCAACAATGTATCTTCAAAAGATTGTTGTTTTTTTAAATTAAATTTAAATATATACATTTTAATTAATCTATGTTGTGTCATTCTCTAAACACATTTACACAGGTTGGGTCACATCTTTGTATTCTACAGTGCAGGTGACAGGGTATCTAGTGGCTAGTAACTCAGAGGGTTAGGTTTTGAGGATTCAAATATCATTCAAATAAGCTACTTTTGCATTTTAATATTTTTATACAATCATCCATTTCATAAAATAAACATTTCAAACATAGTTTTGCTTTCTTCTACTTTGAGTGTGGGTAGCCCCTTTCATTATTTTTTTTCCTACTATAGTATACTATAGTTGGTCCACTTTAAGTGGTCAAATGTAATATGCAATAAACTTATCACAAACCTATTTGGAACACCATGATTCTCCACTGACTGAAGAGAAAATCCTAGGGCCATAGATGCCTTGTTGTTTGTGGCTGCTCCTAGGTAGATGATCTATATGAACAGAACACAGCATAGTTAAATTAAATATTTAAAATGAGGTTATATCAATGTGCTTGTTAGTACACAGTCAACTCAGAATATTATGACAACACCTTGTATCTATACCCTTTGTGGATCAGTTTCACAGATCATATAGGAGCACTTTGTAGTTCATGCCATATCAGACTGTAGTATATTTGTTCTGGGGTGGGACGCGATTAAAAAAATTTATCAAATTAATTAGAAGTTTTGTAATTAATTAATCGCATTTTAATCGCATTTCAATATTAATTTAAGTTTGAATGATGAATGAATCAATGAACATAAGCATAAACTTCAACATCTTTATTTTTATTTTTCCACCAGTCTTCTACACAGACCAATAGATGAGTGCAGAAAACAGAGCAAACAGTTTTCAGAACACTGGAAATTCTGACCAAAAATGTTGTTTAATTTTGGGAGTTTTGCTCAGGGTATTGGAAGAATAAGAATAACTGAAGTAAATCAGAAGACGTTTTTAATACCATTTTAGATGGTAGACTTTTTCTTAAATATTAGAAGTGATATCTCTTGTGGTTTTTTTTTTTTTGTTTATTTATAAAAAAAATAATTTGTTTATATTCTATATTTTAATATATTGTAATAACCTGTTATGGTCTACGTTCAAACTGGCAAAAGTACATTATCTTGATGCCATTTTTGTTGTAATGGTTTTTTTTTTTTTACTTCAATAAAAATAAATAAATAAATAAAATATTGACACAATTCCACATGACGTCATAATACCTGCTCTGTCGTCATAACGACGGCACAACAGATGAGGGTATATAATTGCATGTACAGTATAATTCCATATCAGTCTATGTAAAGACAATGAAGTGGAAAGATATTAAAAGGAAGTGTCTCTGGGGGTGGTGTTGTGGAGGCACCCAAGAAGACTCGGACACAGAGGAGGAATCCAGAAGAGACGGAGTTAAAGAAAAAGAAAAGAAAAAAAGAAAAAACAAAACAAAAACAAAACAGGAGACCGACAACACACATGGGCTGAGTGAGTAAATGTGTACAATGGCGACAACTTATTTTAATTAATATTTATTAAGCCGCACCTACCAAGTTTTTTTGACAGTACAGTGGAGTGTTGTGTACGATAAGCCCCTCTCGGCAACGCGATCGCTCTTTCTCACGCTATACGCACGAGAACATTGTTCGTTTTTTTCTATACTGTATTTACGATTAAAGCGTATTGTAAATCTAGGGTCACGCTTAACGAACAATTTTAAGAACGACGTAACTCTAAGAACGCCAAATTTACGAGTGTTTCCCAAAAGCCTTTGTAGTAGAGGTCGGTAATCCCGCGGGACCGTCAGAATATCTTGCGGCGCAACAGAATTGTTACTGGCGGGAGCGGGAGTTGAATTAGTCCAAGCGCTGCGGGAGCGGGACCGCATATACATGTAGAAAAATCCCGCAAATTAATAAATAGTCTAGAAATTTATAATAATAACAACGCAATGATTTCCATGCATAAGGAACAGGACAAAAACAACTAATCATTCAGTAAGTAAGCAATAAACTAATTCAAAAATTGGCTAAGCAACTGATCACGTGAACATGAGGTGTGCGTCATTTTGTCATTTTGATACCGAAATGGCAGAGATTGTAGACGGTCAACCAGTTTCAGCTGTGGGAAATTCAATTAAAACAGGCGAATACACCACAATTAAGACAACTACTGGAAAGTCTGATGTATGGAAGTCATATTCCATTGTAATTAATGGAGATGGAAATCGTTGGTGTAAATCACCTGACGGCAAGTGTTTGGACTGTGGTAAGAAAGGGGACAGCGCGATCCATCAATATATTGCTGTTTTAATAAATACATAAGACATTTTCAAGTACTACATTTAATTAATTCTATTCATATTAGGATTGCGGTCGGGGGCGACAGAAATGTGTATGCGGGTGCGGGATTAAAACAAGCGATTTTTTGACGGGAGCGGGATTAAAAAAGCAGTCCCGCGCAGACCTCTACTTCTTCAGGGTTGCCAGGTCCTACAAAAATATCCCGCACAAAATCAATGTAAAACCGGGATGGGGGGGGTGGCGAGTGTAAGTTGTCGACGGGGGGTGGCGAGTGTTTAAAATGGAGACAAATTAAGTATTATATCGCGATCGATTCTTTGTGTTGACTTGTAACTCCCGCGGTGGCCCAACTCAAAAGTAGCCCAAAAAACCGCACATCGCGACCCCAGAATTTTTACCCGCGGCTGGATTTTCAAACAAGCCCAATTTGGGAAAAACGCGAACCTGGCAACTATGTACTTCGTAGTCTCCAAATTTACGAACGAGTTCTAAGTAGTTCTTAGTTGACTCCGCCTCTGCAAGGACTCAGAAAGGAGAGGGTTAAGACTGGTTGAGGTCAAATGCCCACAAGTGCCACAAGGGCTAATTTGATGACATCAAGCTGTTCAATAGATTTTAATATCAATGCAAGACATGCTTATATTAACACAGTTCAGCTGAAAAACATTCACATGTTACTATCATATATTACCTAATTAATGTATGTTGAAAAAAACTTTTGTTTTTCCAGAAACACCTGTGATTAACAGTGTTCTAGATGAGCCCTGTGAGGAGCATCTCCCCATTGACCTTGATAAGATTGAGGTCTCTTTGACTACATGTACTCTGGACGATGCTTGGAAGGAGCTGCTCCAGGTTCTCCTGCATGAGACTGAGGACTCCTACAACCCATCTCTAGGTGAATCTCAATTTGATAACATATTGTAATTTGCTGATATCAACATGTTCAATAGTTATTTTCATATAACTCAACTCAACTTTATTTATAGAGCACTTTAAGAACGGCAGCCGAAACAAAGTGCTGTACATAAGAATATAACATTAGACATAAAACAAATAATAACAAAAAATGGACAAAACAATATTAACTAAAGTGGTAAAAGGAATCAATAGAACAAATCAAAGAATTTGATTAAAATAGTAAAAACTAAAAATATACAAAGTCTCATGCTGTGTTAAAAGCCAATGAATTAAAGTGGGTTTTAAGACTTGTTTTAAAAATGGGCAGTGAAGGGGCTTGTCATATGGTGTCACATGCATCCCTGTAGGGAAGAGCAGGGCTGGCTTTGTAATTCACCGAATGATGGAAAATATTTATTACAAAAAAAAAAAAAAACTACACACTTGAACTTACAACTATTAATATATTTTGATATAAGCTTCACTTCAAATGTTTCTTCTTGGGGATGGAAGTGTGAGGGTGAGTGAGAGATTATGTGCATGGGTTGGGTTAGAATATGTGTATGTCTTTGTGTTTCTGATTGTCAAAATGTCCTCAGACTGTGGCATGAATGTTCATCACAAGTGCCAATCTAACGTGGCTAATCTGTGTAGCATCAGCCAGAAACTACTGGCTGAGGCACTCACCCAAGTCAGCCAGGTGAGTCTGGATGTGTAAAAATGTACTGTATATCTCTGTAGATGCGTCTCCATGCGATGGTTTGTGTGAGGGTTCGAGTCCTCGCCCCCCATCCAGGATCAGCCACCAGACACGCATCACTGCCGAGCACTTCACGTTCCTCAATGTACTGGGCAAGGGAGCCTATGGCAAGGTAGAGTCTTCCCCTTCACGCGGCTCCCGCGTCCTCCACACACGCACTGACTCTGTGTCTCTCTTCACTTCTCCTGACTATTCACTTATCATTTTTACATGTCTGTCCTTTTGCCCTTCTATTGTTAAATACTATCTCCACAAGAATAGACCAAACAAGCACTATTCCATCAAATCTTCATATTTCATGGTTGTGTGTGTGTGTGTGTGTGTGTGTGTGTGTTTTCCTTTCATTCATATTTCTCTCCCTTGTTCCCTGCTCAGGTTTTTCTGGCAGAACTTAAGGGCAGTGAGGCTTGCTTTGCCGTGAAAGCCTTGAGGAAAGACGTGGTGCTGAAGAATGATAATGTAGAGTACACAATGGTGGAGAAGCGGGTGCTAACTCTGGCGTGGGACTGTCCCTTCCTAACGCACCTTTACTCCACCTTTCAGACCAAGGTAGTAAAGAACAAATGAAAGGTTATATTATACAGTTCCTCCACCTCTCAGTCAACAGTAATGGGATGTCCAGCAGGACACTTTTGTGTAGGCAGTAATTAACCACACCATTGTCACAACTGTTTACTGTACCTTATACTTCATGGAATCACTGTGGTATTTAGATGATTGTTGAGTCAGTAATTCTGCTTGTACTCATACCAAAGTGTTTATGGCATTGTCTGCATGTTAGGAACACTTGTTCTTTGTCATGGAATACCTGAACGGAGGTGACCTGATGTTCCATTTGATGGAGAAAGGATGCTTTGACCTCGCCAGAGCCACGTGAGTCAACACACACACACACACACACAGTGATGTTTTTTTGTATGCCTTATATAAATATAAACGTAGGTGTGTGTAATTATAGTCCGGTCTGATGGCTCCTGGTTTGTTTCCTCCTTCCAGATTCTATGCAGCTGAAATTGTTTGCGGACTCCAGTTCCTTCATGGAAAGGGCATCATCTACAGGTAACACACACAAACAAATCTACATGGACATTCTGTACTTTCACCTTTACTGTTCTTGTCTACTAAACCACATTTTTGCCACATTTTTGTATTTCTCTCCTGCATTAGGGATCTCAAGTTGGACAATGTGCTGCTAGACGGAGACGGTCACATAAAGATAGCAGATTTTGGCATGTGCAAAGAGAACGTCTTTGGAAACGATCTAGCCACAACATTCTGTGGGACACTATCCTACATTGCCCCTGAGGTATGAGATGGCATCAAATGAATTTGACATTGAATGCTCTCACCTGTAGCAATGTCGATGTAATTCAGTATGCCCTGAATGTGAATGTGTGTGTGTGTGTGTGTGTAGATCCTACTGGAGAAGCGGTATTCATTTTCAGTGGACTGGTGGTCATTCGGTGTGCTCCTGTATGGGATGCTGCTTGGCCACCCTCCATTCGGTGGTGAAGATGAAGGCGAGCTTTTAGAGTGCATCCGTAGTGGCCCAGTTTACTTCCCTCGCTCCATCACTGTGCCTGCCAAAAACATGCTAAAGCAAGTAAGCATGCACAAAACCACACCTGATGACACATTAATAATAGTAAAAAAAATAATAATAATAATACTTCACAACCAAGACATCAACAGAGTTCTGCTATTTTGCACTTAGAAAGGAGACACACTGAGATATTTCTATCATGAATAATATTCTTGCTTTTGGTTTTCTTCCATGAACAAAGCTGTTGGAGCAAGACCCTTCTCATAGACTGGGTGTTGAGGGTAACATCCGGTCTCAGTCATTCTTCAAGACTATTAACTGGTCTGCTCTGGAGAGGAGAGAAATCGAACCTCCTTACAAGCCAAAAGTGGTATGAGCTTTCTTTCCATCTCTTTCCATTTCTTAGTCATCTCTCATTCCTGTTTTTTTTTTTTTACTTTTCATACTGTATGCTTATAGAGCAAATTGCAAAAATACAGATACTGTTCATCATGTGATTTGCTTCCATTCTCCTCCAACCACAGACATCACCGAATGACTGTAGAAACTTTGACCAGGAGATGTTAGATCAGAAGCCCCTCCTGTCCCAGTGCGAGAAAGGTTTGGGTGACTCCATGGACCAAAGTGTCTTTGCTGGCTTTTCCTTCATCGACCAGCGCATGGAGCATCTCCTATAGAAGTGATGGACAACCTGCTGCTACAACCTAAAAATGTGTGAATAAACTATACAGTCAGTGTTTTTATGTGTCACTGACTCTTCCTTCTCAAAATAAAACCTGTATTTTGGGCATGGATTTTAGACTACACCCAAGATCAGGGGTGATTCACAGAGGTGTCAACTGGCCATAACTGCTTTTCCAGGTTATTTATTCCATTTTAGGCAATATTTGATACACCCTTGCCAAATCCATGTAGATGTTTTGTTCCAGTAACCATTCATTATTGTAATTCAAAAACATTAGATAATCTCTCATTGATTGTGTCCATGAACACCACTGATAACACCTTTAGAGTATGTGGAACGGCAGAGTAAGGGTTTGTGGCGCGGGAGGCGGCTGACGGACGAGACACGAGTCCGCTGGTTCACTCAGTCACTGTTTATTTTTAACACAAATAGCGCAGTAAGCGCACGAGAAACAGTCACACATACACACACAACGTGCAGACTCAAACAACGACGAGCACAAGACACGAGCGCGAACGCACATTAAGTAGACAAACCACATAAGTCCCACGTGAGTACGAGACGAGCCACAGGTGAGACGGATGATCACAAGACATAACCGCACCCATGGAGACTAGGAGACGTAGACGACGTAAACACAAGCCCAAAAGGGAGGGGCCGGGGTACTCATCGTGACGTCTCCTCGCCCCCTGACGTCTCCATCTCCTCCTCCTCCGAGACTCCTGGACTCTGCACCATCGCCTCCTCTGAGGGCAGGTAGGGCGAGCAGTCTATCCTGCTCACCTCAGAGCCAGAACACCCCTTCTCCTCCGGTCTCTCTCCCTTCTCGGTCCGCACGGTCACCTCTGACCGCACAGAGGGAGAAGAGCTGAAGAATCTTAAGATTTAAATTATTCATTAGTGTGGATGAACATAGGACTAATGAGGCATTTGAAACTGGCATCTGTAATAATCTTTCAAAAAAATACGTATTCAATAAATTCTGCATATCTGTGTCATTGAACTCTGTTTTGTCCCTTCACTGCATCCATATTTGTGTAACTATGCTGCACACAAAGCCTGGTGTAGCCGAACATTTTATATATATTATATATATATGTATATATATATATATATATATATATATCCCCCCAAAAAATGTCCTCTGATCTACACGATTCACGTAGGTCACCCTTTTCAACTTCAAAACGGCGAATTTCGCCGAAAGGTGACAGATTTTCATGCCTGTACTAAGCATGAGAATGCAAGCAACACAGCACTTCCTTGGGGTGATATAAGAAGTGTTTATTTACTGTTGGATTTTTTTTTGTAAGTCAGCACAATTGATAGTGAGTCCGATTACAAGTTTGTGCTCAAGATGCAGCACTGCCAAAGTGATGATCTAAAAGGCAATGCCAGTCCTTAACAAATAAATACTTGTACACAATCGTGATTTCTCTTGCCAGGAATCAACGCCTTTTGGGTTGATGGTGTTTGACGTAGATTTTGGGGGTGGTCCAGCCCTCTGGAGGTTTCTTCAGTCCAGCTCGCCTACAGATTCTGCTTACGTCCCTCTCAAACGCAGCCTGAAAATGACAAAAGTGAAGAACCGTCAGAGTTGAAAGTAGAGCATGACATGAGACACGACAACTCGTAAGACACACTACAACCTACTCTGACATGTTAGTCTGGGACTTTTGAGGAGACGGATTGAGAGAGTGTGTGTGTGTGTGTGTGTGTGTGTGTGTAGTTGTAACGGCTTACTCAATAGTTAAAATTACAGTAAATTTAATTACAAGTTTCCCTGGTATAGGACTGCATGTCACAAATGTCAAAAGGTAGACAATAAAATTGTCCTATGTCATACACTAACATGTAATAACAAACATTATAAATACATTTTTTTTATAATAAGGGAACTAAAACATTATTGACCTGCTTTTTCTTCATCCTGCTCAGATTCACCCGCCTCCTCAGGAACTTGGTTCTTTTCAGCAGCTTTTTGTACTTGTGTCTGTTCATCTTTCTTCGCCGGATCTTCAGCACGTTCTTACAGCTGAGAGGCGTTCTGAAGCGCTCGCCGTCCTCCAGCGAGGGTGCGGCGGAAGGCAACACCACGGCCGACTCAGTCAGCCCCGCCTCCTCCAGGGCTGCCGGGGCTTCGATGAGCGGAGGCAGCGAATAGCGCAGCGAGAGCCAGCTCTCCAAGGGGGACACGGCTAGTTTGCGGGGAACCAGCGCCTCCTCTAATTCCGGCTCGAGCACTGTCCACGTTTTAGGGGTCTGCTTGTCGTCAGCAGCCGATGTCGAGTACCTGTGTGCATGATTCAGAACAGGGCCGGCAGGACGGCAGTGTCGCGCAACGCTGCACAAGGATTTGCACGGGTTCCGACATGAACCTGCATAAAAAAAAAAGAGTTACAGTCATTCAACTAAGCTCAAAATACAGTGCTTATTGAAAATGCTCAGACGGTTTCATCAATCTATGAACGGTACTCTAGAATGACAAAGCAAAATTAGATTTTGGAATGTTTTGGAATGCTAAAAGACTGGGTTTACAGTATTCAACCCTTTTCATAAAACATTTATAATTGGGATATGGTGCATCCTACTTCTATTAATGGCAACACTTTCAATCTAGTGATTTTTTACAAAGCAAAAATACAAAGTGTAAATGTTGATGATGTTTGTCAGTGATAATCAAGCCATGAAGTTGAGATCATCTATACACCTGCATGAGAGGATTGTGTCGAAGTACAGATATGAGGAAGGATACAAGAACATTTCTGAAGTATTGAAAGTTCTAATAAGCACAGTAGCCTCAACCAATCTAAACTAAGTGTTTTTGAATGAAGTCTTCCTAGATCTTCAGCCAAACCAAGGACTCAGGGATGAAGGATCTTTGTTAAGATGAATATTCAAGAACCCAGTGGAACTTATAAAGGAGTTCTTTTGTGGCCTAAGGGTCAGGAAGCCATTCCTCAGTAAAACGCACATAGACGCTGCATAGTTTGTCAAATGCCACATAAACCACTCTCAGACCATGGGAAGACAGAGCCTCTGAATTGCTTAAACAATGTGCATCACCTCATTATACCATCCCTGCAGATACAGTGGTGCAAGCATCATGCTGTGGGGGATGGTTTTTCTGCGGCAGTGACTGAGTGTCAGGATGGAGAGAAAGGTGGTTGCAGAAAAATATAAAACAATCCTAGGTGAAAACCTTTTCCAGTATCTACAAGATTGTAGGCTGGAATCAAGGTTTATACTTTAACAACAAGATGACTTGAAGTACACTTTCAAGAAAAAAAGAATGACAGGAAAACTGTGTAGAAGTCCAATACTGAACCAGCCAGAGTCTGAACCAGAAGCCAGTAGAGCATGTCTGGAGAGACCTGAACACGATGAGCACTGACGCTCCCCATCCAGAACCCTGAGACTGAATAATTGTACAAAGAATAGGAGAAACTTCAACAGAAAGGTGAGTCAGTGTGTTAGCTCATTGCTACCCAATGCACTTTAATGTTCCAAGAGCAGTTTGAATACATATGTAAGTGGATTTGTCTTTTTATAAATTTACTAAAAATAAAATCTCCAAAAAATGTTTAGAGGAAAATCTATAGAGTGATGGATCCAATCAGCTTTCCCCAAGACGCATTGTGCTTTGTACAGTTATTAATAATGAAATCATGCTTTTATCTTACCATAAAATCTGAAGAGTGTGTTCAGCTGCAGAGCCACTCTTGAAACAAACATGACTAGATCCTGTCACCTCTGGTGCTCATGTGTATTCGCTATGGGTGTTCTCCCTTGTGTCTGCAGAACATGAACGAACAAGAAACACATTTAAATGTCAAAATACACGAAGCTGCAATATTTGAAACAGGGAGATTCAGATCAATTTACAAATGTGTCTCTCGCTAAATAACGAACTACATCCTACTGTTGACTTTAGTAGTTTCATAGTTAGCTAACGCTAGCTAACTTCGTTATTTAGATGATGACAATTGTTCATTCGTAACTGCATACTATCGCCGATGCTCACAAAAATATACAATAAAACATCACCGGTGGGTAGAAATACTATCCCTATTTTGAATGACTTACTTAAGAGGAGTAACTGTCTGGTGCACCAGTTACCACCTGAAAATTTCAATGTGACTCCGTGCACTTCCTGTCCTCTGACTACATTCCTCCCCCTTGTTATTAATGTGCTTTTTAATGGTTCCGAGAAGGCAGCTAATTCTATAAATCCTGTAATGTGCAAGTCAGAATGAAATATAGGGATTTTAATTTAATTCTATAACATTCTAACTACAAAAAATATGATAGCTTTTTTATAAAGCTTGTAAATGTTACCTAAATTATGCAGTCCATAATCCTGTCTCCTAGTGTAGTGCAAAAATGCTAAATGCAGCTGCTAGAGTTCTCACTAGGAGCAAAAGAAGTGATCACATCACATCAAATCACTTAATGGTGTAGGACCAGTGTACCTATCTGACATGCTGCAGAGCTATGAGCCAGGCAGAAATCTTAGGTCACTAAGAACTAATCAGTTAGTCCTGCCAAAGGTAAGAGCTAAGCAAGGAGAGGCAGCATTTAGATATTACGCTGTTTCTAAACCATGGGTTAAAGTTCTCCGTCACTACGACGGATTTCCGTCATTTGGTTTTTTTGGGGAAAAAATCCGTCAAATCATAATAAACCACACACGCAGGCGCTATCTGTTTTGAGGAAATATGAGGATGATGGCGGTGTCACTTAATTGACTTGCGGGTCATCCCGCCTTTAGATTTTCGGACTTTACGTAGAAAAGTTATTACCTCCCTCCTGCCTGGGTGATTATACTTTCGGGAGTGACCGTAGCGCGCGACTCCGCACAAGAGTGCTGGAATTTAGGCTAAAGTACTTGAACATGCTTGAAATTGTAACTACTTCGTTTCACAACAAATATATGTCTGTGATATGAACAGTTCTGTATTACGTTCACAAATACGAGCCTCTTGTAATTCCAGGACGAAACATGAGAGAACGTGAAGACGTTAAGATTGGGCGTTTTGAAAATAAACAACCATTAAATAATGTGAATAAAAAGCGAATCATTTCGAGTATGTGTATAAATATTTAACTGTATTAAGTTTAACGTGCTGGGAAATATTGAAATGGACCTTGAAAGTGACGTACAAGTGTAAAGGTGTATAAACTCCATAAACATGATGCGCGTTGTCGATTTGCGAGGTCGTGCACCTCTCCAATTTTGTAACTTCGCGCGCGCCGCGCCTCAGCGCAATGAACAGTCATGTTTGCAGGGTGCATTTCTTCCATTTAAAATGTCAACTTTTAAATTTCTAAACCAATTTAACATGGATGGTGGTGTTCTGTTTGTATTTAAAAGCTCTATCCAGTGGTGTGATTTAATGTGCCATTTTTGGACATTTAAATTTTTTGTAACATACCTACTTAGCAGGTAATCTTACGGCTTATGTTTTTGCGATAGTGAATCTGATAAAAACGAGAACTTCATACCTTTTAAAACTCACCAGGATTCACTAAATTTGACTTGATCTTTAAATAATTTTCTGGAAGAGGACCCCCAGATAACTCCATTATATAAACATTTATGTACATTTATTGCTCAGGTGTTGCATTTTGTCACTTCATAGATTCTCTCTTCTCTCCTTAGACAGGCTGTAGCCTATAGATAAATATATTTTATAAATGTGTTTATTGTGTAGAATTAGGCAAAAGGCCTTGACCCAACTACACCACATTGTCAGTAATTGCTGGCAATGTGTTTTGCTAGGAAAGATTTTCAGTCAAATGAAAATTTCTTGCTTTAACCCATGTTCTAAACGCAACCAGCTGTCGGAAGATACTAGAAGAGCTCCAACGTTAGATGTTTTAAAATCCAAGGTAAAATGCATTTATTTGAACTGGCTTTTGGTTAGTGTAGGTACTGTAAATATAGCCTTTTTAATTCGTTTATTTAATTTATTTATCTTTTACTTATTCTTATTTTCTTATTTATTTTCTGTTTCTAGTTGTATTGCTTTTTTATTATATCTTCTTTAATTATTTTATCTTGTAATCATTTTATCTTTTAGTTTTATATTGTAATCATTTAAATTTCATTTAAATTAGATTTCCTTTAAAATCTTGTTTTTTCATTTTTATGTATTATGGGCAACACCTTCCCAAGGTGATAGACCTCGGGTCGTAAGTAAAGCACTTTGAATTGCCAGTGTGTATGAAAGGTGCTATATAAATAAACTTGCCTTTCCTTGCCTAGTGACAGCATCTTGAATGCCGAGATTGTTTCAAAATGTAATCAATTAAATGACATCTTGTGAGTATTGCCTATGCATATCTCACCTGAACTACAAGTGTGTTAACAGTGTAATACAATGTAATGTACAGTGCAGAGTAGTGCAGTGTGTAGGGTCTGCAGACCTGTTTGATCTGTAGGAGAATTGGTGTGGATCAGAGGTGTCTGGGAGGCTTGTCTTGATGTGCTTAACCAGCTTCTCGAAGCACTTCATTATGGCCAGAGTTAGTGCACCTGCACCCACAGCTGGTCTGCAAATGTTTCAGTGCCCTTCCTGTGATGCCTTCTGGTCCTGCTGCCCTGTGATGGCCTTTCTGACCACGCAGTGCTCCTCGATCACGAGTGTGTGGCTGCCGCAGGGCAGTGTGAGTGTTTTGAATGACTTTGTTTCCTGTGCTGTTGACACCTCAGTGCAGGCACAGAAGTCATTTAGTTCTTCTGGCAGTTGGACCTCAGTATCAGCTGGAATGGGGTTCCCAGCTTTGTGGTTGGCGAGGTGTTGAATGCCTTGTCATATCCATCGTGAGTCAATACATGTGAAGTTGTCCTCAATCGTCCCTTGGTAGTCTATTTTTGCAGCTTTGACGGCTATTTTGATCTTAGCTGTCATTTCACTATAGAGGACTTTGCCCTTGGACCTAAAAGCCGCATCGATTCAGGAGTGTATCATGAGTTGCTAGAGTAGTTATTAGAAAAGAAATGTAGCAGCAATGGCTGTTCATGACAATAGTTATATGTGTGTCAAATGGGAATAAACAGCACAGACTTTAACTAGTTGTGCAACTTTGCCTGCCAGTGCGCTTCAGATTACAACACATGCTTTGTCGTGTGACTCGCAATGCCAGCGGACTGCCACCAGAGGGCGCCGAACAAGCTGGGATCTAATCAGTGCTCGTTAGCTTGAGCTCCCTCATGTAGCCCCACACCTATACAACACCTTCGCAACGGCCACAATTTAAGTTTTGGCGTGTATAACATGTGCTTGCCTGCAACTGGTGTTCTTGAGCATGAGATTCTCCTGTGGTCTTTCACACCTGCTCTGTGGGGGATTGTTGCTCCTTGTGTCTGCCTCAAGTTGTTTATTCTGAGGGAGAAGTTCCCCTCTCTTACAGTTGTTCATCTTCGTCTCAGTTCTTTGTGCTGTCTTACCTGTAGAGGGGTGGTAATAGTCTGGATCCCGAAGTTGGGTGGTCCTTAGTTTGCTCAGTCGAACCAGGCAATCCAAGTGGAGCTTCACTACATTCATTTATAGTTACACCTGGATAAGTGTTACCTGTACACATCCCCTCTGGTTGGGTCACCCCACAGTTCCTTTCTTCCTCTTATGGCTGAACACCCCTCACTTTCCCCCAGGTTCCCCTTAGGTTCTCAGTAACATAGCAGGTAGAGCTGTGTGTTCAGTGTACCCCACTTTTTCTGTTTTAATCCTGTCCATCTGGTTTCCATTTTAGTTGTTTTGCCCCTTTTCTCCAATACTCTTCCTTGCTCAACCTCGTCTACATTTGGATCTGTCTGGGAGGTCCTACCCTTCTAGTGTGCGCCCACCAGGGGTGCAGTCTGTTGGGGTGCATCACCATGATCACCCTTGCACCCCTGCTGTGCTGTTACACATGCTTACCAAACAAAAAAATAAAAGTCTGAACGGTTTGATGAAAAATTATGTGGCCATGGTTTTCAAATATTGCTACTGGGTCCAGATATTCTTTGCGATATAGCCATAACCAAAGTTGTAGCTTGTGGAATGAAAGTGTGCAGTGCTGTTTCACGGAGATGGAACAGTAGCATTCCCACAACGGTGAGTGCAATGTGTCCCTCAGCCACAGACACCATAGCAGAAATTATTTTAAAATCAGCGAAACTACACAGGCAGTGGTTTAACTACAGCAAACCAAGCTGCGGGTGTGGCCTGTTGCCTGTGAGGCGCTGTGCTGCATAGAGGCCCATCGGGCATGTGAAAAGAAAGCAAAAGCACACGCATGAATTTGAATGTAGAGGCATAGACACACCCCTGAAAGATATCGGCAGCTTCAGAGGACAAACGCTGCAGTGGCTAATCTTGATGCAAGGTTTAGTGGACTGGGTTCTTCATGGCGTGAGGGGAGGGAGATGTGGTGGGTTATCCCGCTGTTGTCTGAACAAGAGGTGTCACGTTTTTCCAGTGGTGAAACAAAGGCATGGATGCCGACGCTGATGTGAAATTTTATACCGCAAGGCCACTAAACATTTTCCTAAGTGTCGGTGTTACAGTGTCGTGTGCTGGAGCCATAGTGCTGAGCAGGCGAAACAAACACAAGGTCACGACATCCAAAGAGCTGCGGCAGCACTTGCTTCCCCCTGACCTGTTGTGTCTTTTGTGTCTTGAGGAAGTAGCGTTTCAGGCTGCAGTAGGCATGTTGGTTATCTGTGTGTGAAAATGAACAAGCGATCGGATGTTCTCGAACTCGGTGGGAAGAATTTCCCACTGCTTTGTCTGCATTTGCATTAAACCTTTGTTGGTTGTAGATAGTGCGAGCTGAGAACTGAGCAATTTGACGCCATTTGCACAACATCTCGCCTTTGTCTCGGCTGTATTATAATGCAAAACTATTACCTACAGTCTTTTAACCATTGTTTTAACCTTTTATTTTCACTAGAACGGTTGAATGACTTGTCTGTGCATTACAATTCATTCATTGTATGTAGAAAATAAATAGCTTGAATACGTATTCAAGTCATTTCTCTTATTCAACTTATTTATTTCCTCACCTTACCGCAATGTGGAGCTATTTCATGAATTACCTTACCAGCTAAATCACCTCAAACCAGTCACACTGCAGACATTCTGAAGTTCCACTGGATTAATAAATTAATTATTAGTAAAGCACTTAGTAAGTCCCTCTGGATAAGAGCATCTGCTAAATGTCATACATAAATGTAAATGTAATAGCATGATTTCTCATATTGTAACCATACCAAAGGCAGCCAGTTTTACGCCATTTTGATAATTGTCTTTAACCTGCTTTACATATACTTTATTTATGTATTAACGTGTTATTTATAATATCCCAAACTTTAGAGAATTCCTTAATGATTGAGCAGACCCCACTCTTCTTCAGACACATGACTCATATACATGCTATATTTCTTGCCAAAAGGATATATTTTACACACCCAGTACTAGTAATTCATGATGTCATGAAATGCTCCCAACAGAATCTAATGCTGTCATTAAAATACTGTTCAGGTTAACTTGCAAGTGTGATCATGCAATAGCATGATAGCCCATTTAAGTCTTCACAAGGTTTTATTTTTATTCCTGTGTTTATTCCTGAACTCTCTGTGACAGCTGTTGCAATATCACATGCGAAGCGTGTTGGCCAACCCCATCCTGGGTACAGTTGCACCTTACACAGTGCCTTATGTAGAAAATGATATGGTTGGCCTTTTTGTTGATAATAAAAATCTTTCAGGTATCACCCTGTGAGCAAACCTGTTCATCGTCTGATTTTTGGTTAGCATTGCATAGTCTCCTTTTGAACAACAAGAGAGTTGTAGTTGTATATATCATGTTCAAATTTACCTGGAGGCTACCTCAATCATCTAAAGGCTGTGACTCATAAAATGTTTTAACAATTTATGCTTCAGAGTAAACAAGGTAACACATGACATATCATACATACCAGTCTGCAAACATGGGATCACATGTGTCTCACTTTCCATCCCTCCCACAATTACACACCCCCTCACCCCATAGGCTGATTTCTTCACACAACATTGCCTGTCTATCTGCATGACTAAATGACTGGTAACAGGCTTACATTCACACTATGGTTAGCAGTAGAGAATTTGCAGCTATAATTTTTTTTTCCAGTGTAAAATAACAAATTGACTCTCAAAATATCAAATATCCTTATTGATCCAACAAAAACTGTATGTTCAATGCCTCTTTAAGGTACTCTTTCATGGTTCACCCATTGGCAGACTGGCAGAGATTGCCTTAGCTGGTGTGTGATGCAATCTTCTCATTGATTGCATTTATATTGGCAGAGCTAGACTTTTTATTAAAATTATTTTTGCTTTAATAATGAACTATTACAAATAATTACATTTGAAAAATTATATGTGTCATGGTTCAAATGACATATAACATTGGTTCTCCCAGATTCTACAGAAACAGAAATGCACATATAGAATACTTTTCTACATTTGACATTTCTGTAAGTTCCTTTCTGACAGTTCTTTTACATTTGACTGTAAAAATCAACTTTGATTTCAAAAGATATTCTCTCAATTTATTTTCCCTTGTAATATTATGAATTGTAACTTATCGTCAATAGACAAGTAGGTTTACCTTGCCTTTTATGAACGCAATGTGAATGAACTTTGCACCGTTTTACTAAATAGGTCTGTATATAAAATCATGGCATACCATTGTAAATAATTTTCAATAGACCCTAGAAAATCATATACGCTATGCAACACCACAAACAAATGTCAACATATAACTTAGTCATAGCTTGTGAAACTGAATTTGCACAAAAAAGCGAACAAATACACATATCAATATCAACCACGAATATTAATTAAAAACACATATAGGCCTACATATGAAATATCAAGAACATAATGTCTGCGCCTGCCAGTGCACGCAATTCCAATCAAAATCAGGACTATGATGGCAACAGCCAGACATCTGCAAAGTAGTTGTGCAAATAAGCGTCTCCTGCACGTCATGGCCAACACCTCCGTGCAGCCCAACCCAGGGGTCGTGTCTGCAGGGGCCGGGCTCCGTCGCCCCGCCCTCTATGACGTCACCACGCACTTTCTGACGTCGCCCCGCCGGCTGCTTCTCTTCCCGATTCTGCTCACGTTGCATTTAAAAAGAAGCAGCCGGCTCGGTCGAGGTGCTTGAGTCGTCGGCTGTAACGTGGTTTCTTTTTTAAAAAAAGGAGTCATTTATAAAAACCGAAGTAGCTAGGGATATAATGACATTCTGAGATGTCACAGAAAGACACATTTCTACATCTCTTCGCTGGGGGGTAAGTGTGCGGTTTCCCCCACTTTTGTGGCGATATTTCAGTCGTTGCCGATTTGCCTTATCGGCTACGCAAGCTAGCAAGACTTCGCTAACTAACGTATTTCATAAAGGTCTTGTAGTTGGCCAGACAGGACGTTCGTCTAATGATGATTTAGTAAACTAAAAGCGAACCTAATTTAAAGCGACCCAAATCAGACGCTATCAGAGACGGTGTCTGTTAGCAACCTGCCGTAGCGTATTACTTGCCGGTAGCTAACTAGTAACGCATCTCGCTCGTGTTACGTTACGGTAAGACGGAGACGTCAAAAAACGACCACGTTGACCACGTCATAAAGGCATTCGCTAGTTGCCATGGTTAACTAGTTGCCATGGTTAACTAGTTGCCATGGTTAGCACGACCTTGCTAGTTAAGCTAAGCCTTCCAGTCTTGTGACCCGCTCATCACGCCGAATCAGGAGCTCAAATGTTGAACTGTAGACCGGAAACGACATTTAAACTCGCAAATGTCCGAATAACTTGGCCATATGGGGGAATTTTGGCGTATTTGGCTTAAAAATAACGAGCAGACCGCTGTGTGTGTTCACGTCTGCGTGACCGTTTCACAGCTAGCTAGCTGGCTGACCGACGCCTCCCGGTACCGTGAGGATGGGCTCGCTGGGACCTAGCTGGCCGTAGTTATCACTGATCCCCGGTCAGGTCCACCAGGACCAACGTAATAACGACCACCGGAGCGTCAACGTTTCGTGTGGTGATGAACACGGCGGTCATGGCGACTGGTGGCACGCCATGTGAGCTCAGTCAAGGTCATCCCTGGACCTGTAGTCCCTAAACATGTCGAAACGTGACGGGCCTCATGAGCAGCACCCTGTGAACCACGTTCATCACTGACACTTTTATATGACCACTGAATGTGCACTTTCTGTGAGGTTGGATATTTTAAGAAATGACGTCTAATAATAAACGTATAATCCTATTCCTGTATGAAAGCCTATTCCTTTTTGCACTGATGCTCAACCTTCCGGGAACTGATTTTCTCTTTATTTATATATATATATATATAATATAAATTTAATATTAAAATTAAATATAAAATTACATCAAACCGATTGTTGCAGTGCATAAGATGCATTTAAACTTGTACTTGTGCGTTTTTGCACATGACCGTTGGTACAGGCCCATCTCAAATCAAAGGTGGTGATATTCTGATGAGACGTGGGATTCATGGAGACTTCATAACCTCACTTCTCTTGCTAAACGTGTTTGCTGTGTGGACTCTGGCCAGACATACGCTTTGGGTCTCAATGATTAATCTGAATACTTCTACCAAAATGGTGTTGGTTATTGCTTAAGTCACTATCAAGTCTATCCCAAAAAACAACTTTATTCATTCTTTGTTAGCTTGTCATCCGACGTTGACCACTGGGGATGTGTCCCCTTTGACTGTCACATCAAGGTTTCATCTTTTAGCGATCTCAGGAGTTTTAACCTGTCATCTTTCTCTTCGTCATTAGAGGCCTGGACCCAAATTCTCAGACAGCTCCTGTTGTAAAAGCCGTCATAGAAATACATTTGATGAAGCCTTAAATTGCATATTTAAAGTGATGCTAGATGTACCGAAGAATGCCGTCTTAAATTGTCGGTAACACGTTGCCTCAGGTATATTGCCTAGTGAAAGCCTAGCTCATTATTTTATTGTATGATATTATCTTATTGTTGGTATTATCTTATTTGGCAGTATTACCTTTTTGGTGGTAATCAAGCTAGTTTATTTTTTATCTATTAGTTATCTGTGCCCTGATGTAAGCATTTTCTGTTGATTTACCCTGATTTAATACTATCACACAGTTGAAAGTCTAGGAGTAAAGATTAGGCTGCTAATAGAAAATCTGTAGTATTCTTAATTATTAATTAAAAAATGTCAAGACTATGATTGTTTAAATACATTTTAAGGCTTGTGATAATTCAGATGTTTCAGTTTGAGTGCAAGTAAAAATCTGTTTTTCATCATATTTTACCTTCTCTCGGATAGTTTCTGATCTTTCATGCATGGCACAGAAACGGCTCTTGGCACAGTTTCAAACTGGCAGTTATGTAATGGCGTAACATGTCACTGTGTCTGAAGGCTGAGGCTACCACAAACAAAGTGTTTGTTTGTTTTCAACATGCTGCTTTGTGTCTATGTAAATTTGTGCCACCTTGTAAAGCTTGCGGCTAAATATAGGCTAAAAGACACTCACTCATTTCTCCTATGATTTGTGGCACCATGTTATGAAGTATGCTTTATTTTCAAACGAGTTTAACCTTTAAGATGTCTATCCAAAAGAATGCAAATAATTCTTTTGAAATCTCAGTCAGATCTTGCAATAGTATACTTTGTAATTGCTGTTAAAGCTTATATTTACTTGCTCATTTAACACTTGAGTGGTTTATCCAATACATAGTTAATATATTTTATAACAGTTTCAAATATCACATGTAGGTGATTTCACCTGTCTTGTTTGTGTTTGCTTTGGTTTTGTTAATATTGTACTACCTTGAATATTGTAGGTCCTTTCATGAGGTTAAGCTCTGATGTAGGCAATCGATACTACCCATGTCATTTTTTTGTCCTTTTGCAACAGTTCAGTTTGTTTTTCCTAACCTGCATGACTCTCAGAACAGTAGAGAGGCTGGTAGAATTTGCACTGACGCACAACAAAATGTATACAACATCTGCACTTTGTTCTAAAATGTCTCTACTTTTTTAAAAAACACTTCTATGCCCCAACAGTTTTTGCAGTCTTGTCACATATATTTTTTTATTATTTTGCTTTTGTCTAAAAGTAAAAGTCCTTATATAATGATTTGATATGACTTCAAGAAATCAAATAACAATCATTTTGGTAATGGGAGTTGCCAAAATAATTAATGTGGTGTTTTTTGTTTTGTTCAATTGTCCTAGATGTGGCGGTACTGTGGGTGCCATTATGACGTGTCCCCTGGAGGTGTTGAAGACCAGGTTACAGTCATCGGGCCTCACCCTCAGACCAGTCTTCCATGTTCAGCTAGGCACAGTCAGTGGAGCTGGTGTTATTCGACCAGGACCAGTCACACCTAGCCTCCTGCAGGTCCTGCGGTAAGATGGAGCTTTCTAACGTAACAGACATTAGCTACTGTTTTGTGTGTGTGCGCATGTGTGTGCGTGCGTGTGTGGTAGGTAGATAGATACTTTATTGATCCCAAAGGAAATCTAGCAGCCAGTAGCAGTTACACAATAACAAATCACAGTAATGGACACACACAAACAATTTAACAATAACTTGTATGACATTCACAAGCAATACAAAGACTAGACAATACAAGTGTGCAGGTATCCTGACTAGAGTGTGTGTCAGTCACTCCACTGGGCAGTGGATATGGTGCTCACCGTTCTTAGAGAGACGCATCTGACACCGTTGGTTTATGACACAATCCTGTTATATAACTGAGTAAAAGATCACAGCTTAAGAGCACTCATTAAGAACAAGGCAGTAAACATGAACCAATAAGATGCAGCTGGTCTAGGGTGGTAAGTTTATATATATTTTTTGCGGGGCGGCGGGGTAATATTTATTACCCAACTTAACAAAGATAAAGTACTTATAAATGACGATACATAATTGTATGAACTGTAGTACGACTATTTGAAGGCTGGTGAGGGCCATCCGGGGGACGAGACTGTCTGTCTGTGTCCACGCGGGTGGGGGGGGTGGTCACAGGACAGGAGCAGGCACAGACTGTTGCTCCGAAGAAACCCCATGGTCACATGGTTGCTCCTTGGTGGCTCAGATTACTGTGCGCCAGCACACTGCACGCACGTCCTCATACCTCTGGTGGAGGTTTAATTCTCCACGCATTTCTTCCTTATCTGGCTTTGTATAAGGGTAGATGTATGTGCTGAACCACGTATGTCTTTTGTTATGGTCTGGTTATTCTAGGAAACACGAAGTGTTTAATAGTAACTAGTCTTCCTTGGCACTTCCTGTTGTTAAAACTATTTAACAGGGGTTTATTTTTTACCTGGCAGACCTCGTACACTTTGAAAGGACTTTGTCACTGTTTGTCACTTCAACATATCCAAGACATTGTCTGTGTCTATCTTTGTTTCTGATGTACCTTAGGCACCATATTTGTTCAGTCAGATAAAATTCCATGCCTCTGTTTTGAATAGAGATATGAGCCTTTGCCATCAGCTCATCTACATAAATAAATAATGAAAGGCTACTGTGGACACAAACACAAAAAATTGCAGCAAAAATAAGCAGGGATATTAATTTTTTCCTTTACTTTTAATGTAAATGTAAGGGTTGTTTTTGTGCTGTTAATCCAACCAGCACTTTTACTTTAAAAAATTTCCAGGAAGCACCATTTAAACCACCTGTGGTCCTGCCCTAAGCAAAGAGAATGCATACCAGGGCATTTACTCAGGTTAACATTAGCATTTTAATAGCAACCTGGTTTTACGTACGTATGTGCGCATGTGTGTGTGTGTGAATATGCAGATATACACCCTCTGATGAGTACAAATGTGTCCAACATTTTGCATAATGCAGGCATGAATAAAACAAAATGAATAAAGACAATCAGTAAAATAATAAGATTATGTAAACAGTTCAGTATATTGGTTCACGAGGCATTATTTGGTTATTTATTGGGTCACAAAATGAGACATTGATAAGACATTGATAAGACCATTATCATACATATACATTACAACTCTTACAACAAATCAAGGGGTTCTGTGTTTTATTACACTTTTGGTCATAAAGCTACTGTAATATTATAATGATTTAACGGTTATCCAAAAACACTATTTAAATCTCACATCCAGAAAGTCAGATGAGGGCATGTAATAAAGATGACCTGAGTGAGGGTCAGTGGTGAGGTAGCTCTGAGCAGATTGAAGGTGACTGAGTTTGTGGACTCGGGGAGTGTGTTTTAAGGACAAGCCTCTACTCTCCTGACATTAGGGTCAATTAGGAAATGAGTTTGGTTACTGTGTTGACGAGTAAATGGTGACTAATGTATAACTTCAAAAACGTTGTTGTGTAAACTTATGTGGCTGAACCTTGTCTATGTTTTGGGTTTTTTCCATGACCAGGTCTATTCTGGAAAAAGAAGGCCCGAGCTCACTTTTCCGCGGACTGGGTCCAAATCTTGTCGGCGTTGCCCCTTCAAGGTATTAACCTGATATGTTTTTAACAGAGCCTGCATGACCCTAAAGGTCAATCATATGGTAGCGAAGCAACCTTTAATCACAGCAGTGTTACATGCCCTTTTCCCATTTTAATATATTCAGGAAAACTTTTAGAAAACCCAAACACGTTTTTAGAGTGAATGCATGAAAGCGAATGAATTTGCATAAATATAATTGGACTTGTTTGAAGACTAGGCTTAGGATGTTTGCTTAACAGCACTGCAATGAATAGTGATAGAGTTGCTTACAACCTGGGCAGTGGTGAAATGTTTGGCCCAGTCAGTGATCAGACGAGCACATTTATTGGAAACCTTGTACATGTTTAAATTATTACTTTTTAGCATTACAATAAAATAGAGGACATGGCCTTACTAGTTTGAGAGGCCATTTTTCTTTTCCTTAGCCTTTTCCTTGACACTATTCTTTTCAGCAGTACATTTCAACACAGCAGTGCTGCCTGTCTAAAATCTGCAGGGTGTTTTTGGTTTTTTTGGGGTGGTCAGTCGTGTCACTACACTGCCATGGCCTAATAATTCAGAATAGGCAGCTTTTGCTGCTTGGTATAATGATGTGACTCTGCCTATTAAAGAAGAAACTCAGGCAGACAGACCCGGGAAGAACGGACTGTTCTGGACACAGTCAGGCGCTACCAGTGCAGCCTGTTCTCTGCCTCTGGCAGCCAAACAAGTCCTGCCCTACCCAGCAGGGTGCAGGGAGCACAGGCTTAGAAACGCAGTATTTGTGCTCCCCTTTCTTGATCCAGAATGTTCTTTTGTTGTTTCAGGGCAATATATTTCGCAGCTTACTCGAAGTCGAAAGAGACTTTCAATGGCATCTTTGTGCCCAACAGTGGAGTGGTACACATGTCTGCAGCAGGTTTTGCAGGTGAGAATTCAGAGATGCTGATAGTGTGTTCTGTTTTTATCAAACCATTCGTTCAAGTTTAATGTCCGTTTTGAAAATGTTAAATTGCTCTTTTGTTTGGGTACCTCTCTTTCAGCTTTTGTCACAAACTCTTTGATGAACCCCATCTGGATGGTCAAAACCAGAATGCAGCTAGAAAAGAAGTATGTTGACACTTGTAACTTAATATCTGATGTCTGGCACCGTCTCTCTGGCGACTGCAGATTTATAGGACATATGCAACAAACTGTATCAAACATGCCAGTTGCAAAGGTGTCCTCTAACAAAATAAATTGTGACAATGTATTTGTATATGGGGAGTATTAAGAGAAGGTATAAAACCCATTAACAGGATCTTGCTGTTACCCAGTTGTCAGGCAGCCAGCTGTTAGTTGTCACTGTAAGTAACATGTGATTGGGACGTCTAGTATAAATACTTGACATGGCAGCAATGCATTAGAGTGCACCCGGTCTATATTTAACCTAGCGAAGGTCAGTGTACTCGCAATGTCTAATGGATCACGAATGTCAGACGCTATACTCTCAACGTAGTCCTGAAATAAATACCTCCACCCACCCTGTGCTCCAACCACCTTGCAGAATGGTAGTTTATGTAATAACCCAAAAGGCAGAGAGAGCATTATAGCCTTAATAGCTGTTGTGCACTATTGTCTCTCCCTAGGAACCTGTATTAAGGCACAAGATTAATGCAAATTTGGAACAAGAATCTGCACCTTGCATAAAGTGCTAGAGCCATTTTATGAAAACGGTTATTGTGTCGAGTAATCTGTAATTACCTGACTGATTTTGTTTGTTTCTGGCACAGGGCGCGAGGTGAGAAGAAGATGAACGCCTTGCAGTGTGCACGCTACGTCTACAGGACGGAGGGAGTGCGTGGATTCTACCGGGGCCTCACCGCATCCTACGCTGGCATCTCCGAGACCATGATCTGCTTCCTCATCTACGAGACCCTGAAGAAGCACCTAGCGACGCGTCATCTCACGACCCCCACCCACCATGGAGAGAAGAGCGCCTCCGACTTCCTGAGCCTCATGGTAGCGGCAGCCTTCGCCAAGGGCTGTGCTTCCTGCATAGCTTACCCGCACGGTATGGGCACTGTTTCATTACAGCAACACCACAAATGTGCACAAATGCGGGCGAAAGCTGCAGTCGAAGCACGCGCACGTGTCGTCGTATTTCGGCACGGCGGGTGCGGTTTCCCCATTTGCGTTAATGTGCAAGTGGCCCTGGCCACTCTAACTTATGTAACAGTTATGTAACCACACTGAATGAACTGGGCACGTTTCACTCAACCGTGATGTGGGCTTCGTCTGGAATATCTCCAGTGTTCCCTTTCCCCTTTTAACCAACACGTGGTGTGCTCCGTGTCTCCCTCTAGAGGTCATTCGGACGAGGCTCAGAGAAGAGGGCAGCAAGTACAAGTACTTCGTCCAGACGGCCCGCCTGGTAGCAGTGGAGGAGGGATACGCAGCTTTTTATAGAGGACTCATTCCGCAGCTCATCAGGCAGATTCCCAACACGGCCATAGTGCTTTCCACATACGAGCTCATAGTGTATCTGTTGAGTCAGCCCTCCAAATAAAGCCCGGCATAATGTACACAGAGAGACTCTTGGAACTGCTGTTTATGTCTGAGGAGGAAGAGGAAAACAAACCCAACACGAATCCTATTGTGACAGGCTGTTTTTGCTGCAGGAATGACAATGAGACAGGTTTGCAATAATATCCAAAGACTTTAAAAAGGCCTTTTTTTTTTTATGGTGTTGCACAAGTATGCTATCAGATGGAATGATTTTGTTTATACTGCATCCTAATTGACACTTTTTTTTTTTTTTTTTTTTTTTTAATATCAGACATGTGAAGGTGTAATCATAAATCTATATGGGTAGACTCATGAGTGTTGTTAATATTTCACCATTGTACAGAAAGGTCATCTGCAAATACATTGTGCTATTAAGTTAACTAAATTATTAATTTCAGTTGTAGGTTTTTTTGTTGTTAAGTTTTTTCCAGTCATAGTTGTTAGCAAGGTTACAATATGATACCTATCCAAAGACCATGGAGCAAAAGTTTCCAGTGCATACTGTTTCACTGACTGGGTAAGATACTGAAACTGACTCAAGGCAAAGGATAGTTTTTTGGCACCTAATGTGTACTACACTACATTACATTGCAGTAGTTCTGAAGGTTCTGCAACATGTAGTAGTCTGCAACTGGAGTCTGACCAACTATATGCTTAGTTAGTACTCTTATCTGTTAACTGGATGTTTTGTTAAAGTATGTCATCTTTTACATAAAGTTAAATGCATATCTGGCCATTGGTTCAATAAAGTGCATAGTGAAAATGTGCTTGGTTTTACATTTGTATCTGCATTTACCTTTTTAATGATATTTTCAAAGTTTGTATACAAAGATGACGTCACGAAGATGCGCGCGCATGTTGTCAACGGAAGTGTAGCATTTTATCATTGACTAAAATGTGTAGTAGTGTTCAAAATAGAGATGTCTGGTTGTTGTGTATACGGCTGTTCGAACCGTTATTCGTCGGGTAAAGGTTTAAAGTTTTATCGAATACCATCTGGATCGCGTCCATTTCACAGCAATAGGAGACGGCTATGGCTGCAGGCTATTAACAGGGTGGACTGGACAGAGAACATCATAAAGAATGCCCGCGTCTGTAGCGCCCATTTCATATCAGGTAAGGTGGATTTTCGTACATTTAAGTCAGGACGTCTAGTTATAGCTGTCAATTACTCGGCCAGGGCTTAAAATAAATAAGTGCTATTGCTAACTAGTTAGTGCAAGCACTTTCACGAGCTTCCCCAAAATCAAATAGCATACAATAAACATACTTTTTTGTTGCATTAACCAACTTCTTTTAAAACTATTACATTTAATGTTAAAAAGATGTGCACAAATACATAATTGTGCTCTTTGGGTTGTTTTCTTATTTTGTTACAATTATTAATTAATTTAAATTAATATGTATTCTGCTTCACAGGAGAGGCATCGATGGACTCTGAAAGTTCTGATTTTGTCCCGTTTTGTGTACACAAAACAAAGTAAACATCCAGAGGGAAAAAAAAATCATTTCTTTTTATTGTAATTTATTAATTATGCTTAATGTAAATTGTTAAAATGCACATAAGCTAATGTGGCAAATAACATAGCTGATTGAATTTCCAGATTTTCACCTGTTCAATTGTAAAGCCAGACATAACTCAGTTTGTTTTTCTCACAGGGCTTACTACTGCTATTTTTGATTGGCTTCTAGGGAAACTAGTGCGTAGTGTAAAAAATGTTACCCATAAGCTCAGTTTAGAGGATCACCTATTTATTATTTTGATGAAATTGAGAATGGGTTTTAGTAACCACTACCTAGCCTACAAATTCAATGTTACAGACAGCACAGTATCAGGCATTTGTCGGAGTTGGTTACCTGTTATGGCACACTGCTTGAGACCTCTCATTAAATGGCCTAGTAAACAAGCAATCCTCAAACACATGCCAAAGATTTTCAAGAGGAACTTCAAGAGATGTAGATGCATCATAGACTGTACTGAAATTTTCATTAGCCGGCCTAGTAGTTTGACTGCAAGAGCACAGACCTGGTCCACATATAAACACAACAATACAATCAAATACCTAATTGGCATTTCTCCTGGGTCCATAACATTTCTATCACCAGGTTGGGGTGGTCGGGTGTCTGACAAACAAATAACAAAGGAATCAGGACTCCTCGAAATTTTGGAGCCTAACGATGAGGTTTTAACAAATCGTGGATTTTTAATCAGAGAGTACTTGGCATCTTGCTGTGCGTTCACACCGAAAGCGATAAAATCGCTCTCCGTCGCCGAGTCGCCAGCATCGCGTCGCGTGGGGGCGTGTCCAACATCACGCCTGCGTGCAGCACGTGACAGATATGCAAATCACGTTTTTAAAGCAGGACGCAGTATTTATTTTAATCTATTGATTACAGGACACACGATTATAAAGGAGTGCGTGTATAAAACATAGTGTGTGTATAAAACACATATAGTATATAAACCTAAAATGTTTATGTATTTTTTTTACTTTTTACCACAGACCCGAAGATCAAACAGGAATTTAAAAAATCATAACCAATAATAGGGTATACGCTAATTTATTGCAGATGTTTTTTAACAAATGAACAGTATTCCCTCCAAAAATAAACATCGTAAAGTGCGGGACATCCAGAGACATCCACTATTAATCTCTCCTCCATTTTGCAATCGGAACAAATAATCAGTAGGAACCAAAGTCAGAGGTGCGGTTTCGGAGGAGGGTGCAAACATACTTTCTGATTGGTAGTCGCCGCCGCGCGTCACTGCTCATTTGCATAAAGTTGAGCCAAGCTCAACTTGTTCGCGTCGCTCGAATCGCTCACTTCGCGTCGCGTCGCTGGGTGTCGCT
Source organism: Brachyhypopomus gauderio (assembly GCF_052324685.1). Taxonomy (NCBI): domain Eukaryota; kingdom Metazoa; phylum Chordata; class Actinopteri; order Gymnotiformes; family Hypopomidae; genus Brachyhypopomus; species Brachyhypopomus gauderio. The sequence goes on from NC_135220.1 coordinate 724,937, forward strand.
CACTCTCATTGAAAATGAATGACTTCCGGTCGCCGTGTCGCTCTCGTCGCTTTCGGTGTGAACGCACAGTTATGGTCCCACTTTACGAATTCCTAACTACACAAAGGGTAAAAAACAACTTCCAGCACATGAAGTTGACCCCTCTAGACATCTTTCACATGTTCGCATACATGTTGAGCGTGTAATTGGAAGCTGGAGAAATGTCAAAATATTACAATCTGTGATTCCAGTGTCACAGGCAGATACATTAGATCAGGGGTGCTCATTACGTCGATCGCGAAGGAAGTGTCGGTCGATCGCGAAGGAATGTGCGTAGATCGCGTCACATAAAATAGTAGTAGATGAATCGCTTATCTGCACTGACGGTTGTATTTTGATTGACATTCACGGTAGCCAATCTGCAATCCACTCAACAAATTACGTTCGCCACCCCCCCCCCCCCCCCCGCTCAACAAATTACGTTCGCCGCCACCCCGGTAGATCTTTCTGACTTGGTCATCTTATAAGTAGCTCGCAAGCTGAAAACTGTGGGCACCCCTGCATTAGATGATATAGCAACTGTATGTGCAGCCCTCACAAACCTGTGCTAAACTGTTGTGCCAAACAAAAAGTAAGAATATGCTACACACATTTTAAATAAATGCACTACTCCAATTTTATTTTTCTCTTAATTTTATTTATTGAACTAAAAACTGATGAATTGAACCAGTCACAGCTCGGATTTCACGTATGTATTTCATACATTGTATATGCATTGTCTATTGTATATACACATATGAGATTTATAATTTCATTTGCCACGTTTATTAAACTGAGTACAGTAACAAATAAAATATTTTTCTACAATATATTTCTCTGTACTTTATTTTGCACAATTTTAATCATTCTAGCATGTTCATGCCTCGTATTGAAGTCAGAGAATTGGTGACGTACAGCGTGACTAATTACGTCACTACTGTGATTAGTTGACGCCATGATGTATTCATGTAAAAAATAAAGCGACTTGGGTCACTCTGGATAAAGCCCGTTAATATAACTCATGAAAACATCCTCGCGACGTTTGTCACCTTAATAATACGTAATACCACGTGTTGTGACGCCAGGTTAACAGTCTTAAACTGTTGCGAACCACAACTCCAACACCTAGTGTCAAAGTCTCCCCCTTCTGGGAAATCAGAGAGTTACAAGCCAGATCAGATAACCATGTAAAATTCACATACAGTTATTTTAGGCCATTTCCGATTTGGTGAGAGTTGTCGAGAAGCTTGATGGCCTGGGGTGTACACCATTTTGTAGTGTAGTGGTCCTAGATGTCATGCAGGTGGTGAAGTGTGAAGAAGCTGTGGTGTGCATGAGTTAACAATGAGACTCTCTTCGTTGGTCTCTGGTGTGGTATGTCGTCCAGTGGTGTTGGGCATCGTCTGAGATCGTGTTGTTATTAAGTACTGAATGTGTTCGTGGCCTTAAGCAGGGCAGTTTCCAAATTACTTCATGACGAATCACATCTGTTTTATCTTTTTTTATAAACTTTAAGCAAATACATACAACAAACGGCAACAAATTGCTACGATTATTCGAAAACGTGCTCGAATTGTCATATATTCTTTAACTATATAGTTAAATTTAGCAGTGTATGTATATATACATTGATGGGACACTCCAACGCCATTCGACAATATATACTTTCTCTTTTAACAGAAGTTATTATTTGAAACATATATATTTGTGTGAAACACACACACGCGCACATTATATATATATATATATATATATATATATATATATATATATATATATATATATATATATATATATATATATATATATATATATATATTGCCTTGCATTGACTCCATAGATTTTAGCTACTTACAGTTCCATTTAATTCCATAACAATGTAATAGTGTCCATAAAAAAGTAAAAAGTATCCGGTGCTAGTGACAAAGAATGCGGAGGAATCTCTTTAGCAGCCGTTTGACCAGCTAAGCAAATACAGCATGTCGTTCATTACAAGGCTTTTTTTTCCTGATATTAACAATGTCTTCGGTGAACTTTTATTTTGACAGCAGCCCCAGTCATACCCCGGTTGATTGATGCACGCTTCTGTTACAACGTGCACGAGCCCGACGTCTTTTTTTAGAAAGATATCTCTACAACACTAACTTAAATTGCAATGGAATTTATAAACGAGATGTTACAACATCCGCAGCTCCTGTACGGCGGGGCCGGTGCGACGGCTCTTGTTACGGGAGGCGCGCTGATTTACAAAATAGCGAACAGGTATCGAGACGCGCGCTACGAAGTTAGCTAGCGCGCGCTATCAAACCCTAACGCCTAATGTAGCTTCATAGCTAACTCACCGCCAGGAGGACCATAAAACATGACTTTTCTTTCTACAGAACCGATACAAGTGGTGTATTTTGTTAGATTGCCAATATTTAAAGAATTATTTGTGATTTAACGGGATGAATGGCTAACCTGCTAACTGTCTAGCTCGCTAATCTAGATGCCGAGCGCTGGTAATGTGTGTTTCAGCCGTGTGGAGATAACGGCCTGGGCGTCTGCACTTATTATTCCTGTTTATAGCTACACATGTGGGCCGTTATCAGAGATTACTGTCACAGCATTATCAATATTGTCATATTTGTAAACTATAAATACATTTGTTTGATAAGGTTTTTGGAAGTTATCTCTTTGACTGGGTCAGTGAGTGTCATACTGGTGGGCTGAACTGTTTCATTATTCAGCTGTCGTTGAAGTGGGAGTAGTTTGCTTGTTAGCTAAATGTTCAGTATTAGAAAACCAACTTAATTTACATGATTATTATTATTTACAGACCCTAATACACAAACGGGCGAAGGATTTATCTCCTTTTAATGTTTCTTTTTATTTATACTGTAAAGCACTTTGAGTTACATGTATGTATGAAAGGTGCTATATAAATAAAGATTATTATTATTATTTATTGTTCTCCAAGCACACTAAATGAGTAGTTAAGCTATTTGTAAAGCTATTAGATGTAGGTTACAACATTCGACTGTTCAGTCATTTATATTTGCACCAAATTAACTTTTTGAATTTCTTTTATAATCTGATCATTGCCTTTTTATTCACATTGCAAATTTGTTCAACAGGAAAAAACCAACACACGTCATTGTAAATTGCTGGTTCTGTGATCAAAACACAGAGGTTCCATATGGGAACAGAAACTGCTGGGACTGCCCATATTGTGAACAGTACAATGGCTTCCAAGAGGTATTACTCTATTTGAAAAATAATCTATACATATTTTTTGACTTATTAAGTTTTTCCAGTGCCGCACCCCTTACTGACCTATATATATTTTTTGCTGTTGAAATACAGAATGGTGACTATAACAAACCCATTCCTGCACAATACATGGAGCACCTCAATCATGGGGTGTCAGCCGGAGTCCCTCTGCCTGACGCACCCAAGACTCAGCAGTGGGTCAACTGCCAGATGTTGCTGTGCAAGAGGTGCAACAACAACCAGACGCTGAAGATGAAGCAGCTCGCTTCCTTCACTCCCAGGGAGGAAGTAGGTTTTACATTTGAACTCTGACCTTCTTAGTCACAATCTGTGCACGGTTGATCGCGCTGCCAGAGGTGCTAAAGTGTGCAGGTTAGTGCATGTCCAGCATCGGAGTTGAGATCACGTCTGTAAATAGTACGACTTGGGCAGAGGTCGTAAGTGTAAGTGGGTCTCCAAGTGCGGACTGATGGCCCAGCAATAGTTTGATATTATTCTTACTAAATTGACCAGTTGACAGAAGCTGTTCTGGTGTAAACAGCATGGACAGATAGTCACAACCCATCTAAGATTATAGCTGACCCATGTGTGGCCTGATTACAACTGCGGTGGCATTTGATTTTTTTCTGGGCTATTAAGCCACCGGCTCATGCATGGAATTCTCTCCATATTTTTGCTGCTTATATTAGTACTACATGCGTGATGCAAGTTTTAGCATTTTTTTTTTCTTCACCGAACAAGCTTTTCTCAACTTTGACTGTGGTGGCATGAATTCCAGAACTGCAGAGTGGTTTTTCCAGAAATGCATCTTTTGCCCATACATGTTGATTTTAGTGTTAGGAGGTCACAACTGTTGATAAGAATCTCATACAAGAGGGTTAATCATCATGGCTCACTGGCTTTCTTTTGGAACAACAAACATCATATTTTCTTATATTATTCGGTTGCAACAAACCGTCCTGCGGGTTCTGAACTTCTGTATTTCTATTGAATTTTTTATTTTTTTTTTGCTTCTGCAGGGCAATTATGATGAGGAGATTGAGGTGTACAAGCACCACCTTGAGCAGACCTATAAGCTGTGCAGGCCCTGTCAGACCGCGGTGGAGTATTACATCAAACACCAGAACCGACAGCTGAGGGCCCTGCTTTTCAATCACCAGCTCAGGCGGAGTCACGACGCGGACAAAGCCTTCGTTAAGGTCAGCGATAATTGTGGACGGTTGTCTTTGGTGCTTAGTACGCTTGGGTACGTTTTGGTGATTCGATAGCCAATAGTCCATAAGATCACAGTTAGCTGCGTTCCCATTGGGTGGGAAACACAGCTTAGTTAATCCCTTCCTGTCAATACAAAGGGGCACTAGGAAAAACGACGGCATGTACATGGAACTGGAGGTGAACACTGTCCTTCAAGAGCTGATCACCCCAGGTTTTGAACCTGAAATCCAGTCCCACGTGCTACCAGTTTCCCCTCCACATCTCCCTTGTCACCTGGACTAGCTTTGGCTATGTTGTTCCTTGTTACCTTACTATTTTTAAGCATAGATAAATGAGTGTTTGATGTATTTGAAGATAAGCGAAGACCTGTTCTCTCTTGCACTTTGTGCCAACTTCCAGGTTTCTGTCCATTTGCATACCAACCAGTCAGCTTCCTTTCTCTTTGCTACAGAGTGCCTCTTGTCTGTCCACCCCTGCTTGGCTGGTAAGCCTCCGAGCCCTGGCCTTCTTCACCTGTGCTTTTCTGGTTGCGCTGGCCGTATGTGGCTCTGGACGCGGCTCTGGCGAGGCGACGTCTCTCCACAGCAGCCCGCACACCCTCAGCGGGGGGGTCATCCCACCCAAACAAGCCTACCAAAATCACACTGAAGCCAAAGCAAACAGCAGCACCAAAACCATGCAGATGTGGAAGGACTTGGTGGGTCTACTTCCGGAGGAGGCGGTAAATAACGTCAGGCTGATCTGGCAGTCTGGAAGCAACTACCAGATGGCTATAGCTGCTGCGGGCCTTTTGACTTGCATCACCGGTGTCTTGATGGCAGGGCCTGTCAGGTGAAACACTCTCGTCACCCTTGGCACAGTTTGTCTTGTCATAACACAAGCATATCAGAGAGTTTACCCTTATTTCTGTTTTCCTTAACCTCATTTCTGTGTACTATTCCCCTGAAAAGGTTGAGGAGAATCGACGCTGTGGCCTCCATACTGTGGCTTCTGGTGCTGTCCCTGTATATGGTAGAGTGCTACCTGAAGACAGACACCCCCGACTGGCTAGACACCATCAAGGTCGCCACCTCGTCCTTGTGCTGCTTGGTTGGATTCGCTGCTGCCGTGGCAACACGCAAACCCACGAGTCAGAGAAGAGCCAGAGGTCGCAGGTCAGAATCTGAACAGTGACACTTCACTATTTTTTTAAGGAGTAGTTGAGCAGATTGTCACTCATAAGTGTGATTCCTATTTAGAAATACAAATAGGTGCCATCTGTTGTCTCTCTCTCTCTCACCCACTCTACTGACATTAACACGGTATACTTGATTTCAGAATCTTAAAGCATATAACACATGTACAAGAAAACACTACAAGTGTTCTACAAGAAACACTTCAAAATGTTATGAGTACAAAGTTGCCCTAGTAACCCTATCGTGCACATGTCCTTGGTCTTACAACTGGAGTGAGTGTGGGCAAACTGACTAAAAAGCAATCAAATACAGACCACATACTTGATACATTTTAATTTATCACATAAAAGTAAAACCGCATATTACAAGGTTGCGTCTTCAACTGCTACGTAGCAAAGAATGCCTGGAACTGCATTGCAAGTTGTGTTGGTATGTACACGTTGCCAGAGGGAAACACAACTCTCTAACATTGGATTGTCGCATTTAAAAAAACGTACGGTAATTATTGTTGTTTATTTGAAGCTTGGGATATAAAATAGCGTGCGTATCCATGAGTTTACCTTGTACTGTTTTTTTTGCGTAATGCACTATTGTTGCATTTTATATAATTTGCTCTGTAAACACTAAACACCTTTTTTATTCAGAGCATATGCGGTATCTATTTGAGTGGGTTTTGTATTTCTCTACGTAGGGAAAAACTGTAGATTCTAGGATTTTGATTCCAAAGCACTAGTTTTTTTTATATTGGCGCTACTCTGTTTTGTTTGTTACTAAAGTCACATTTTTAATCATAGTTATGGTGATAATTTTTTCCACTAAAGATGACTCAAAAACCGAACTGGAACCAAATATCAGTAACTTTGACGGTATCGCTACATTCGGTGTTTAGCTAGGCAGGTGACACCAGGGTGGCAAAATCCATCACACTGAAGGATAAATCAATACAGTCTAATATTAGCTAAACTATTAGCGCCGGGATCACTGCTCTATTCTAAATGTGGCATTCACAGACCTGTTTTTCCATTACTTTGTTGGTATTAGGTGGTTGTATCAATTGTATTGTGTGAAAAAATATCAATGTGTTCATGTTGCCCACAGCAGTGATTAAAATAACCAATTTCCTTTGTGAAGACTCTAAGCTTCATGCATTTCCTGAGGAGTAGAAATATTTGGTAGCACTACCGTTCAGTATTGGGTGCATCAATACATCTGAAGTCTTTCACATTTGAAGAGAGAGCTAGCTAGAGAAAGAAATGTGGTTTGGTGGTTTACCTCAAAATAGTTTTCACTAACACACAAAAAAACGTTCAGATCTTGCCCATATTTGCTGGCAGTTTTGTATCACTGTGGAAATAAACAGACGAACAACTTGAAAACTTTGGTGGCAGTTATAAACACGTTCAATTCACCATATTTGAACTTAAAAAAAATGTTGGCCTACATACTGTATATCTTGATGTCTTGATTAGATTATGCTGATTTTACTAAAATGGTGATGAATTTTAGGGTGTTATTAAATTAAGCAATGCCTAACATCGGGCACTCGCAATGTGTTTTATAGATACAGTGAGGATGGTGGCATTTTTATACATTTTAAGAGGAATTGGTTAAAACCACATTTATGCATTTGTTAATGTTTCAGTGCTGATTAAATATAGTCAGCAATAAGTGTTCAAACCCAGGTGTTGCCTGTAGATGGTTTTGTAGCCTTCACTGTATTTCTCAAATAATTTTACATTTCAAGCATGTTGCTGTGAATGTAAAGGTCCAATAAGTAACATTTCAATTGGATGAATTAAGAAAACATTTTCCTGGTGGTCCTTGGTGCCTAAAAATGCTTTGCTATTGTGTAGTGAATAGGGCAATACATGAACTGGGAATTGTGCCCCAGTTCAGTCAGCATACATCACATGACTGATCATCCTATTACTGAAATAAAGTATTTAATTATTACTTATTGGACCCGTTACTGTTTTTCATCTAGTGCTTTGAAAGCAACTGTAGATAACTATGGTGTTGGTGACATGGACGTCCACTGTCTGCAAATGTCTTTTGTAGCATCTATGCCATTTATACAGTGTATTTTAAAACAAGCTTTAAAACACAAAACACTGTTTTGGCATTTTAAAGTGTTTTGTAGCTCTTACTCACAAAATGTAATGTCTAAGCAATTTTGTTTCATTTCCTTCTTCCATGTGTTGTTTGATATCAAATACTGCAGACTGCCTCAGAGTATTTGGCAATATAATGGGATGCTTGGCTTACTTGCCGCACGAGATTGTGTGGTTTTCATACCAAGTATGTATTTGCAATAATATATTTTTAGTTTCATTATGTCCGGCTAAGGAGTTATAGTTTGGACTTCATAGTCATAACATGTAAGACATTTTTGCTGTTGCACTGAATTCAATGAATGCTAATCTTGCTGTTCCATAGTATGAATCGATGTAGTACAGATAACTAGCAAGTGTTTGATTTGGTCATGACATCATCACGGGAGAATTTTACACGGACTGCATTATTACCGGTACACACTACCAACAAGCTGAATTTCAGTAGTTTAAAAAATATATTAGGTATGAGCTTATATGAAGATGGGAAGATTAGGCTGTCACTCGTTTAAGTGATTTTTTTTTTTTATATAATGTGAAATCTTTTTCAAACATTGTAGGCAAAAAAAGGCCCGTTTGAAAAACTTTTTAATTTTTTTTTTATTTTGTGATCTTGTTTTGGGTGTGTTGTGTTTTTCAGCAGTGTAGCCTGTTGCAATAATTCATGCATGCAGAGTGATTTTATTATTATTAATACTGATGTACATTTACTGTTGTTGCAAATAAAGTACAAAATAAAAATGGGAATTGTGTATTTTTATGCCTTTTTGTTGTAGACATGCTTCATGAGATTAAGATTAGGATTAAAGATAGTAACTCGCAAGCAAATTTAGGTTTAAGATCGAAGTCTTCATAGCAAATGGAGAGTAGATCATGTTGATGAAGCCAATACATTTAGAGGTTTACTTGTCTTTAATCATGACAGGGAGATTGACAAATGACTCTTGATATTCCATATCGGACTTGACCAAATCACTAACTATATTTACAGTAGATTATTTTGGGTAACATTTATCTTGATTACATCCAGCTACAGTGGCAGGCACAGTTTGCCAACACCCTTGTATCTACAAGTCAATCTTTGTGCACAATGAAGAGATTTTTTCAGCTGCTGTGCCTTTTCCGATTGCGGATGGCATCCGGCTCTACATCGGTAGTTCGTTCTGGCTTTTAGCGTGAACTTTTCCCGATGGAATCTAAGCGGATGCGGTCAGAGGCGACGTGCTGCAGCGCTGTGGGACGGACTGATCTCCTCTCCTCGTCTGTTTCAGGTACCTGTCGGGCAGCTCTCTCAGGATGCACTGCAGTGGCCAGAGTGTGTTGCTGTCCGGATCCTCTGCCTTCCTCCCCACCCCCCCTCCCAATCTGGCCCAACTCCTCGCCCACCAGCACAGCCACAAAGCCCGCAGGGCCTCCCCTTCCTCCTTACCGGGGCGCCTTAACAGGGCCCTCTCCCTGGGAACCATCCCCTCCCTTGCCCGAACAGGTGAGTGTACCTGTTTTGCTCACTCGCTCTCTGTCCTTATGTGTTAAAAATTGATCAATTGAGTTGTCGCTCTTGTAATGGTGTGTGTTTGATTGGAGAAACGGCTTGTGACGTCATCGATTTTGAGAATAGTTGGTCGGTAAGTTTCGAAATGCATGGTGTGACCATTAAACTTCAACAGAAAAACTCAGTGAAGCCTTGAACTAAAGTGAATTTAATTAAGGTTGCATTGTATTTGAGCCAATAAACATGGCAGTACTGCTGAAGTGTTTGTGTAGGATAGTATAAGACTAAATGGTGCGTATCCTTCTCACTAATAACATGCGGACTCCTTGTTGACTGGTAGATCTCAGAAGTGTGTTCTGTATCAGATAAACTGCCACCGTTTCCAGAGAGTTGTGAGAGGAATGTGGTGTAGAAGTGGGCCGTAAAAGAGGTTTTCAGCAGGGTTGCTTTCCTGGTACTCAGGCTCCGAGCCAAACCGCGAGGGGAGAGGCCCCATGTGCTGTCATGCAGAACCTGTGAAGAGCTGATGGGAAAGGTATGGGTCGATGGTGCGTGAGCAGAACGGGGAACTCACCTCACTCGTCACTTCAGGTGTGGGCACACCTAGAGGAGGAATTTTTTTTGCCATCTTCCCGTAGAGGACTATGAAGACGTGTTAAGAAATAAGCTCTGTCTTTTTTTTTTTTTTGGGTCCCTGCATGATGTTGGGATTTTCCCAGTCACGGGCGTTAATTACAGCAATCTGGTATAACCTTGTCGTACGTTATGCTGAAAACGCACCCTCAGATCTTAATTTGTCAGAAGACACGTTCAGTTTGTTCTTTCTTATTATTGTTATTTTATTGTGTATTTTATTATGTTTCCATCGTGTGTGTGTGTGTGTGTGTGTGTGTGTGTGTGTGCTGATAAACGGGTGAATCGCGTGTGCGTGCTCCAGTTGTTTTCTACACTACTACACTAGTGTCTGTCTTGGCTGTGTCTCATGTGTGGTGCCATCAGCCTTTTCAAAGTGCATTTAAAGCCTAGGAAGGTAACAGTCTTAGGGAGTGGTATTGAAATGACTGTTATGCCTTGCCTGGTAGAGTAGGGTTTGTTTCATGTTAAGATCCTCAGATGAGACCATAGCAAGCTGCAGTCTCCTGTAATCAGAGACAGACCCAGCAGGTGTGACAAGAGCAGTGGCGGGATTTCGTCACATTGGCTTAGAGCTTTCAGTGCACAGGGCACCGTTGGTGCAGTAATAATTGACGGTGTTATAAATTGTCGGCAGTAACAACAGAATAAATAGTCTACATGTAAAAATGTAGAGCAAAATGAAAATCGACAATCTATTGAAGCAGTAGTGAATTAAATGTCATTCTATTAGATCTGTAGCACTGCATCAGTGAAATTACTGCATCTATGTGTAATCCTTATACTAAACAATGTGAAGCAGACTAGGACAAATATGGACAAAGCAAGAGTGCTTACAGGTAAAAAGCTTCCTGGTGTAGACAGTCACATGAAGAAAGCAATTGGTAAAAGTTGGTAAAAATGTCCCAAGAGTTAGCAGAGAAATTTACATACCAGCACACATCGGTATTCGTATACGGTGTACAGGTTTATGTTTTGTGACCTACCTGACCTAACTTTCTTTTCAAACAGTGTAGGAACATTTTTTGCATCAGTCATCTCCATTCAGACAGCCAAGTTTGATGCAAGGCGTGTTGACCTATTAACACGCCTGGCTCCCGCCCTGCAGTCATCAGCCACCTCTCCCCAGTCTGTCTCTGTCGTTGCTGCTAGGGGTTTGGAGGCTTGCTTTGCTGTATGGTTCTCGCAGTGTTGGCACATCTGTGAGGGGAGGCGGATATTTCTGGAATGAGTATTGAGGACAGAAGATTCCTTATATGCTGGGAAATGGATGGTCTAGGTATAATATAGGTTTATGGTGGTGTCAACCGCAGTTTTTCTTTTTTAAAATTAGCGTTGCTAAGAACAGCGCAGCAAAAAATGAGTTATTTTGATCTTTTTTTTTTTTTTACTACAAGTAATGTTTTTAGTTTTTGTTGTTTTTTGTGGTGTTACTCTTGGAGAGGGCACATACCGTAGCTTGAACCTCTCCAGGTTTTGCAGGTTGACTGGTTTCACGGCCCCTGGTGCAGCTGTGGTGACCCGCTAAGGAGCTGCCTTCTCCGTCACCACACCAGAACTCCAGCTCGCACATGTTGTCTCATTATTTCAGCAGTAACGTCAGACATGAAATGCGGGGCCCTGTTAAGCCAGAAGCAGTGTGCTAACTCGGCGTGTTCCTGTTCCATTCTGAATGTCATCATTTAAGCTTGCAAGCACCTCGTGTCACTGTCCGTATCGGTGCTGCACACTGTTGCTTCATTTGTTTGGGTGTTTTGTTAACTCTGCTTACAGATTCTGGCTTTCTGTTCAGTGGAAGCAGGCCGTCTTCACAATGCAAAGACTCTCCACCGTCAGGTGATTGGAAGTGAACGTTAAATTGCGATGATTGTCAAAATACATATTAAATTCTAGCACGGTATCTAGCATTGTAATGTTTGTGTGTGTGTGTGTGTGTGTGTGTGTGTGCGTGTTTAGATTACTTCTCCCTGAAGTCAGGAAGCCGGCCCTCCTCCCCAGGCGTCTCCCCCACCCCTTCACTGGCGGGCTCGGTGGCGTCCACCTCCAGCTCGGCCAGGCAGCGCCGGCCTCTCATCAGCCCGGCCCGGCTCAACATTGGCGGGCAGAAGCTGCAGCTCTTCTCCCCTGCTCTGGACTCTGGGAGCCTGGCTCCCCCGCCACCAAGTTTGCCTGAACCAAGTCACATGACCTGCAGAGCATTTGGACCTGAGGTTCCTCACCTACCAGCTCACAGTCATGGTACTCACCCCCCCCCCCCCTGAAACCTTTGTTATACGTTTTGCATGGATGGATAAATTAAGTTCATTGTTGGTTTTTAGGCAGTCCAGGGTTTCCCTCTGAGATAGCCTGAACTCAGATATTTATTCTTCTTCACACATTGTACAAGTACAGGGTGAAATGCGTCTTCGCCCAGGGCCCAGTGTTAAAGCACCGAAACCCAGAGCAGCGTCGCCTCGACGGGCGCCACCTTTACGCAGAATAAGAAAACATAGAGATAACATTGGGAGGAGACAAAAAAAAATATGACCACAGATTATTCTCGCGAACAGGACAACAGTGTGTGTGCATGCAAAAAGACTGTTGTCCTGTTCGCGAGAATAATCTGTGGTCATATTTTTTTTGCTGTGGTGCTGAACGCCACATCTTTAATAAATAAAACCACTTAAGTGTTTTACCTTGATGTCCCCTGGTAATGTTTGTATGCCCATCACTGTCTGAAATGTTAGATCTGTGTCCTTTTAGGTTTCAGGATGTGTGTGTCAGGACTACCTTTTTATACATGTATATATTTTTTGCCTGTTCTGTTGTTTTTGTCACTTCAGACTTAAATTCACTGTTTGATGACGGCAGTGTTTTTGAACGTGGCGTCAAGAGAGCGGGAAGCTCTTCCGGGTCGTCCAGCTGCCGCGTTGACACAACCACAGGCAACGAAAGAGACAGCAAATCATACTGGAAAGGTAAGAGCTGTAGAGAACATACATTAGCATTAAGAGGACAGGAAAGCAGTTTTCTGTGCCCCTCGCTCTAGTAACAGGCGCTTGTTTTTGCTTTAGTGATGAATCGGTCAAATATTTTATTATATTCAAATAATAACTTTCTCTTCAATCGCTGCCATTTTCATTGCAGGTGGTGTTGGTCTGTCTCTATGGCCAGGACTTCTCTTTGCCAGCTTGGCTACCAACCTAACCTTTATCTCATTTTATCTGTATTACAATTGGAGATGAAGGGTCAGGACTGTCACTTAATGAGACACTGGCACCATCTGTCCCATTTAGGCAGAACATGCCTGTGGTGGAACATTTCACACTACTGTTTTTGTGGCTCCGTAAGGATCCATAAGGTTTATCTGTTGGCACATTAGGTGCTACTTCAGGTTCTAAGATTTCTTAAATATACTATTTGGTATCAAGTACCATTTAAGTTATGCTAACATGTAGGCGAGACCATAGATCATGCCCCAACATGAGATTTCATGAGTTTGTCTTTGTGTGGATGCTCAGTTATACTTTTAAAAAACATTCTCTAGAATATTCTCATGTGTAGACTCACTAGGGGGTGTTATCTGATTATTTTGAGCATTCGTCTGGGTACTTGATGATGTACTAGTGTGCTGTATATTGAGGTTTTTCTGTCCCAGAGTTCTCATGATGAGCAATAAGGTGTTAATATGAGTATTATGGATGATTATATGGTGCTATAGTCTGTATGATTGTGCTCATACATTTTGCTTGTTAACATTATTTCTGTGTGGTAGTGAAACAGGATGTTTTATTTGTTGCATCTTTGCTTTGAGTGTCGTTACAGCTCAATAAAATGAACACTTCATAAGTCGGGTAACTAACACTGTATACCTGTTCACGCTCATTTAAACCAGTGTGCACGGCTGTGATAAGTATTGATCTTTTGTATTTGATATTTTGTACCTGGTGATACAAGTATACTAAATTGCAAATTCATAGAACGAACCATGTGCATAAAAGGGTATGTTGTTTATACCCATTATAGGTGGTGTGTGATTATTTTGTGTCTTTTGTGAGTACAGCCCCTACTGTTTCCATGAAACACATGCACAAATATTATTTGTTTAATGTGTTTATTGGCAAGAGATACAGATGTTATCTGTATGTACATCCTTGGTGTTTTTTGATATTTTACTTCTTCTTGCAAGTAACATTGATACTAAGTCAAAAAACTACCATACTAATAAGTTGTCTTAAAATAACTTGAACAGGATTGACATGCAGACTAAAATTCATAGGAAATTGTGCATTGTCTTGTACAGTAGTTCTTTTTTGGAAGAAAGTAAATGTACTGTCTCTTCTTTCTTTCCTTTTCATATCTTAAAAATGTCTGGACAAGACAAGGACCTTCCAAAGAGTATATATAGTCTGAATGTGTATTTATCAAGATATATGTTGAGTCTTGGTGAGGGGCAGGAAAATGTAAATACACTTCTGTAAATAAAACATTCCCACCAAACGTTGCATTACACTGTAAGTTTGCATCAATGGGACATTTGTCTGTTTTACATGCTGCTTCTGTGTGATAAAACCTTTTATTTTGAAGGTTGATTTTCTGTATAGGTCTAATAATCATTTGTTAAATTTGTGCCCTGGACTAGATCCCTAAAAGAGCAATGATATATTCAGTTTAATTAGTTATATCAGATTATACTCACAAGTATAAGATGTAATGGCTTAGATTTACAAATGCACTTAACTATGTGCATGTAATCCATGTAACTAATGTTGGTTTGCCCGTATTGCAAAAGTACAATGCTATTTATAAAAATATAAAGATAGTGCATATTAGCCTTCTAGTTGTTATGGGCGTGATTTCTGTAGGCCCAATGCATAAGTAAAAAAAGTCGAAAGAAAAATGAAAATTAATTTGTAACATTAATGTTTTTTCCAATCACATAAATGTTCAACTGCGATGACTTTGCCCCTTTCTTTTTAATCTTTGTACAAGCAAATCTCGCTTTTATACTGTTAAAAATATCAAGTCCAAGCTTATATAAAACATCGTTACGTGGAGAATGATATGTTGTATATAGTATATATGTAATATAGAGTATTTGGAGCAGACATCTCTTTCCCCAAAGCCCATTCATGCGTGGGTGGTGATCCAGTCTTAGCCACACCGTTTCCCTCAAATAACACCAGCACATCTGTACACAGCCCACCGTGTTCATGGCTGCTTAATGTTCAGCGAAATTATTAGTCTAGGCTAATATATTGATGTTAATAATTGGACTTTACGTTTATAGACGTTACAGACAGACTTGTAATTCGTTATTGGTAAATGTTAATTAGACTATTAGTATCAGAGTAATAGCGCCATCCACATGTTTATTCAACGTCTGTGTGTGTGTGGTGCAACCAGACCGATGAGCAGATTGAGAGTAAAGATCAATTACGACAGATTATTAAATAAAACTTTAAGTTGTATTTGTGAAGTCTTGAACATCTAAAGACCCGCCACGTTCCCAGGTTAATTAGAGCTTGTTTTCCCCGGAGGAATGCGACCTACTGTATGTATTTAAAACACCGAGCTGCATCTAAAGTCTGGTGGAAACTAAATGTATCACTTTGTGCTGAACTCGTCGGTGTCCTTTTATCAACTCAGACTTGAGAACTTTTGACCCGCAATGTTTCGGCGTTCAGCTCGTGGGAATGTTCGGCGTTATTTGTGGGAGGGTTTAAGGAGATGAAGCTTCACACACCTGGACGGTTGTCCTCCCCACCAGGACTCACACAGAACTTCGGTCCCATCGCTCGTTTGTACGTCCAGCCCGACGTTCGCCGTGACCATGGAGGACTACCACAAACCGGGACACGAGAATTCTCACGGCTTGGACATTTCGCTGGACACCGTGTCAACCACAAGAGAGGACAGCCCGGCCCGCGGACCCAGGACGGAGGACGGCGAACCGTGTGGTGGGAACCCGCCCGAGAAACCGCCGTACTCTTATGTGGCGCTCATCGCCATGGCCATTAAAGAAAGCAAAGAGAAGAAACTGACCCTCAACGGAATTTACCAGTTCATCATCTGCAAGTTCCCGTACTACGAGAAGAACAAGAAGGGCTGGCAAAACAGTATTCGCCACAATCTCAGCCTGAACGAGTGTTTCGTGAAAGTGCCCAGGAACGGTGGAGGTGAGAAGAAAGGAAACTTCTGGATGCTTGATCCAGCCTTCGAAAATATGTTCGACAAAGGGAACTACAGGCGCCGGCGACGGGTTAAACGACCTTACCGACAACATTCGTTACCGTACGTCTCGCCCGGTGTGAACTTTGCCGACCAGTTTTATTTAAACCAGGAGCCCGTGTACTGGCAGGCGCCGTTCAACACCTGGAGCGCGCCCCCGCCCGGCGCGCCCCCACCCGGCGCGCCCGCCGTGGTCTACAACCTCCCGCACCTGCAGCCCACACGCGGGAACGCGCGTCCCTCGTCCCCGAACAGCTACGCCAACTCTCCCGTCACTTATTACCACAGTCACCATCTTCACCCGTCGTATGGATCATACCACCGGCATGCGCACGCACTTGTGCCCCACAGCGGACGTACTTTCTGCGGTATGAGTCCTCCAGAGAGTCCCGGGGGAAGCACCAGCAACTTCACCCCGCACCAGTACACCCAGCCCGACGTGGAACATCCATTTGACTGATAAATTATGTTTGGGTGAGAGATTCAAACATCCCCATGTGTACTAACTGTTGTCAGGTTGGTGAAAATGGACTTATATTTCCTCTCAAATTTAGTCCAGAGTACATAAATAATTACAGTTTACTGAGCGATGAACACTAAAGAGTCTAGACTGAAACGAATGTGCCTTAATATCGTTTAACCTTTTGACTGAACGTGGTATATAAATTGAGCTTATTTGATCGGATCCTACATCAATTTCTAGTGAACATGCAAGGTGCACAGTAGTAGTTCGTAAATAGTTAAGTTCTTAAATTGTTTGGTGGTTTGCATCAGATTTGAATGCCATTGTGAAAGTGTTGAAATGTTCTACAGAAACATTAGACTTGTTTTAACGGTCAAGACGTTTGTTGCTTATTGACGTAGATTCCGTACTGTTTTTATTAAGAATCTGCTATAAAGCTTAAGAATTCAGTTATTTTTCTACTATTTATTTTTCCTGTTTTTTTTGTTGTTTGTTTTGTGCATTTGAATTTGTATGGTATATGTTCGATTGAATTGATATTTACGAGTTACTAGCTAGTTAGCCATATAGCACTTGGCTATATTGTGTTGATTTTGTATTTTGCCCACTTGAGAATTTTCGATCAATACATTGATTAGAAGTAATCTGGTTGTTCGGGCATTTAACACGTAGCCTAAAAGATCAACCCAAGTTTTATAATAACCGTTTGCCCCAGAGTTTGGCGTGTGTTAATTGCATGGTTACTATACTGATTTTTAAAAGTAAGCTAGTCCTAGCAGACCTGTATCCATCGATATTACACTGTTTTAAATTTCAGTATGTACATGTAAATTCATAAATAAAAAAAACACCCCTTTTTGACCAAATAATGCCATCTTGTATTGATACTTTTATTTTTGGCTTTACGTTTTTATTATGGCAACCCGTCTATGCATAATCACTGACAAGGAGGTAAGTGGCGCCTCCACCTGGTAGTAGAAAGGAAGCGCAGCTCACGATGGTTATTGGACCAAATTGCAGTGCCGACGCTAAACAACATTGGAAATCTAATTGAAAGTCTAGATTTAGACCTAATGTGGGTATTCGGGTTTACAACCAATTTGTAATACACATTTTTGGTACCACTGTTGTAGGAAGTTTTTAACCTGGGTTCTTGAATCCTGTGTAATTCATGTAGAATTGGCCTGGTTTTAACCTAAATGTAATGTTTTTGTGTATTTTAACCTAAGTGTAATGCATATTTAAAATATGGTTCATGTAAATATTCACAAATGTAGGTAAATATGAACTAAGTGGGCATTTGAACACCTTCCCCTTTTTTTGAAAGCTTAGTAAGACTCCCAAAGACCCCAAAAGTGTTCGTGCCTTAAGGTAGGAAACACATGAGCCCTTCAATGGACAGTCTGTTTGTTTATTTTGTGATAAGGACAAAGCTTTAATCCCTAATCCCATAATGTCCTAATCCCATACACATCTCCTATCATTGTAAAAGGCCTTCAGAGGCCACATATAATTTGGATATTTGTACATGTATATGTATGCAATAAAGGGCTGAAGTTCCAAAAATAAACGCATACAGTTTCCACTCGTGATTAAATATTTGAAACGGGCTATAGAACTTTTAAAAGTATTTCAGAAGTGCAGGGTTTTAAATTTTTTTGGCCATTATGTATCAGGACATTTTATTTTCCACTTATCAAAATGTTATATTTTCATGTGTTTCCTACTGTAGTTGTTATTGTTACTTGATTTTTTTCCCCCTTAACAAAGGCAGACTGTTTTCTGTTAATTTTAAATCATGGCAATTCAGATTTTCAGGCAGTGAAATTCTGGGAAAAATCACAAACTATGACATTTCAGGAACCCTGATACCACAATACAATCATCAGCTAATAGAGTGAGTATTACATTAAACCCTCATTCACAATGATCTTAACACCGTGATGCTTTTGGGAAAAGGGGCCTCGCCATTCTTTGAAGAGGCTTGTGGACACATGGAACAACTGCACAGAAAAAGGAAATTTAAGTGACTTTTGAGTAAAACAGTGGTTACCAAATTGCAATTGACTGCAAAAGGCACAGTAGATGTAGATGAAGTGTACATAATAGAACTCACATCCGAGTTATTGATGAATAAAACAGATTGTAAAACAAACAAAAGCAAAACTACAAAACTGAATGTTACTCGGTCTCAAGGACATGCAGGGTGCTGAACCTGTTTCCATGGTGAAAGCAGGCCATGATTTTAACAGCTACAATTCACAATAATCCTAGAGGTAGATTACATTGAACTACAAATGGGAAATCTGTTTTTGAATGAAATAAATGAGAAAAGAATAATTTCCTGTTCGTTTATGGTCCCCTTTTATTTCTAGTTTAAAACATCCCCATATAGTATCATTTAGAGCGACTCCTTGGCTGTGTCCTGTAACTTGGCTGGCTTTCTAAAAGTTCCGCAGCTACACAGATGCTAATATTGTGTTTGGGGTCACTATATGTACAAGGGTGTACAGTATATAATTTCCCCACAGGTTCTTATAATGATTTGTTTTCATGTAGTTCACTAGGTCAACATAAGCAAAGTGTAGGAGTGTGCATGCTTGTCCTTACTCTGCTCTCTGCCTTGAGTGGGCTGTGTGTGTGTGTGTGGTGCTGATCTGGCTGCTGTGGGTGTCAGTGCCCTGTAGTGACGGGGGGTTGTGGGGGGAGAATGCAAGTGAGGGGGGGGTCTGGAGGCATATTTGACATGGAGTTTCTGTTCTGCACACACACACACACACGCTTCCTGTTTTCACCAGCTGCACACGGCTGCTCGCTCAACAGTGGTGCACACTTTGAAGTCAGGGTCTTTCGTCTGCACTATATTGGTATTGTCAGTGTATTTATATCAAAACAACTGTCAGTTACACAATATATGGCCTCTCTATAAACTTACCTGCTGTTGCATAATCTACATCTTTTTAAACAGCTAAACTAAGCATGATTTTGGCATAACAACAATCTGTAAATTGAATATAGTAGGAGTATATATATGTTGTCAAAATCCCTATAATTATTGTCTAATGGATGTATTACATCCTGGTTATGGTTATCCTGGTTCAAGTAAAACATATACTGGAAAAGGCCAATACACAGGACTGGTAATGTTCAATAGGGTAACGTTGAATGGGTGAACAGCCTGCTTCACCATCATGTAATTAACCTGGCAATCAGTAATGCATGGTAGATAACATTTAATGATCATGTCAATAAATGTTGGAAAATAAATTTAATGTTTTTAAAAGTTTTTTTTATTCATATAGAATAAAATTAGCAATTATTGGTTGTCTGTACGAATGCTTCCCTGTACATGTCTATGTCAATATTACATCATTCTAATTTTGTGCTTTTGTTTAAAATTATTAAAATGTCATTTCGAAAAACAGCTGTCGCTAGATATTTGTTCAAAATGATCTTTGGTGTCGTGGAGGGTCAGCACCACCTCCCCTATCATTGACTTCCTATGCAAACTCGGAAGCCCATCACTTGCCTCGGCGGTTATTTTACTGGAATTTATACCACTGGAGTAAAAATGGTTACTGTTGTTTTTTCTGAATGACAAGTGAACTACACTGACTTCCCCATTGGCCCATAATCGTAAAACTGCAAGCAGTGGTACCCAGAAATAGAGCTTCCTTTATTCTCCCACAGGAACACACTCTCGTCCAATTTGTCACATAAACAGAGGAAACGTGTGAGATACATCAAACGGATGAGTTAATGAATAACCTTTACACGAGTCCTGCATGTGCACTTGGAAAGTGTGATGGAGATGTCCACGTGAAAGGCGTTGTAACTGCTGCCTGTACAATAAAAATAATTCTACTAATAGTAATGACCTTGCACACGACATACCATGGACGTAATTTTGATTTCAAAAGTGGGGGGGACATGGATTCGTAGCTATTTAAATATTTGGTTTTAACCGTAAAAACTGGGGGGGGACCAAAGCCGGCTTTTGAAAAAGTGGGGGGGACATGTCCCCCCCGTCCCCCCCCAAAATTACGTCCGTGCGACATACGTTAGCGTATGATATACTCCATTTCACTACATAGTACATTTGGAAAGAGTGAATATTATAGAATGGTACAAAAAAAAAGGTCCCAAAAACTGTAAAAACCAAAAACCAAAAAGTGCATAGCGATATTGTGAAGATTAAGTATGACCTAATGAAAACCCTGGTCTTTAATATAAGACACTAATTCGCAGGGAAACCGACCCGCTATAACTTCGTCAAACCAGACGTTGGCGTTCAGAATGCGTTTGGGGATCCTTGCCGTAGTCCTATGCCACGTTGAAATATGTAAACAGAGTGAGTACAAAAACATTCACATTCCGTCATTGAACGCGACGGTTTTTGGGCGCGATTTCGTTTGAATGAAAAAAAGGAAAAGAAACACAACATTTTCACGTTTGTCGAGAGAATAAAACAACAGTGGCGACCGAGCCACGAGTAGAGCGCGAGCGCGCGAGAGGACGCGTGCGTTTAAGTGTTTCTTGGCACACGTCAGATGATCCCTAACGTGTGAGTAACGCGTGTCTGTGACATCGCGCTGCTTGCACACTGTCACTTCTCCACACCGAGATCGATCAGGATAATCACAGTGCTGGTCGACCGATATTGGCGACATATCGGACTAAACATTTGAGGAATCGCTGAAACCGTTGGGTTTCTAAATCAGCTACACAATTACGCGTGGAATAACGTATCGAGTTTCAGTCCCGGTGAGGAGCGTCGTTAATTCAGTGTATCATGGACTAAGATCGACCGGCGAGGCTGTTAGGCAAGTTGACATTGTTACATTTTTCTGGCTCATATATCTTGTTATTGAAAACCTACTGCGCCCGGTTATATCACCCTAATATTTAATATTTATCGTCCTGGTACCATCGCCCTAACATTGTCGCCCTGACGCATTGGGGCAAATCCAGAGTGACATTTGAAAATGTATCTTGAACAGACTCGTTATAACGGTACTGCTAAATATATATTCAGGCAACTCTTTATAATATTGCACTATCGCCCGTTTAATGTTGTTATGATGCACCACGTACGCCACATTTGTCTGATCGTCTTCGTCCTCCCGCCGGGCTGCGATTGTAACCATATATCCAGTCTCATAACTCCTCTAGTGTAGTGTAGTGAATGTGAACCGTGTTCGTGTGTCCACCGTTTCTTGCTTGTCTGCTACAAAATCAAATGACTGACACAAAAATCGAGTATATTGCACAGACATAAAATTCCAAGATTCCGTTAGTATTTCATCCTTATAACTAAATGTATTTGATTTAGCATGGTATTGATATAAAGCTGCATATCCAGAAAAAATACTAGTGTTAATTTGTTTGTTTGTTTTGCCCTTCTGTCCAGGATGCACTAATAGTTGACGAGCGTTTATAAAACTGTGTATTTCTTCTTTCTGTTTCTAATTTCTACTTTTGTACTGAGCATCAGCCAAACTTTTGAATCGCCTGTCAAGCGTGGAGTTCATGTAGCAGTGTTTTAACTTCTGCACCAGGCGCGTCAGCCTGCAGTGAACCAGGCCGTTGTGTTGAGCTGTGCGGCTGGATGAGCGACCCCCATCATGCCGCCGGGGCTCTACGGCATGCAGGACGTGTGGGAGCAGGAGGGTCGCGAGCGCGTCACCATGGAGTTCCTCCTGCCCACCGGCATCTACCTCAGCTTCCCCGTCGCGCGCAGTGACACCATCAGCGCCATTAAAAAGGTAAAACAGAACAAAACAAAAAGGTTTTGATGCGGTGAATATTAAAAGTGGTCAAAGGAATATTGTAGTTTCCTCATGTAGAATAACTTTGGAATTTTATGAGCTTTTAAACTATTGTTGTTTCATGTGGAGTTCAGTATGTTCAGTGTTTTATTTTTACTCCAAAGTGTAAACTCATGTTCTTGTTGCTTTCTGAGCAACACGTTGACTCAGTTGGGTTGAGTCATCCAGTTAGTTAGCTGTTGTGTGCTCATCAGTGCACCCGCAACCTCTGACAGGATTTTAGGACTGTTATGCTGAAATACTAGGCCGTGGGATTAAACAAGCATAACAACTACACCATGGCACCACAAACCAGAGACGACACAAGACATTTTGCAGAACGTAACCCTCAACTGGCCGAACGTGTGTGTAGATGGTGTGGAAAAACGCACAGAGTGAGCCTCTCTTCGGCGTCCTGAGTGACCCCGATGCCTACGTGTTCACCTGCATCAACCTGACGGCCGAGCGCGAGGAGCTGGAGGATGAGGGACGACGCCTGTGCGATGTACGCCCCTTCATGCCCATACTCAGGCTTGTGGCCCGCGAGGGGGACCGCGTTGAGAAGCTCATCAATACCCAGATCAGCCTGCTCATTGGGAAAGGTCCATAACCTCAGTTTGGCCTACATCTCCACACAGCAGCCATACTGGTTAAAAAAATAAATATATATATATTAAAAGTCCAATTAAAAGTCCTCACCAGGATTTTGCTCAGGCTTCCTGGATTGTGTTGATTCCACTAATTTTACCTGGATTGCTAATTAGAAAATCTATATATATAGATTTTATATATATATTACTGTTTATGTCAGAATATATATATATATATATATATATATATATATATATATATATATATATATATATATATATATATATATATATATATATATATTATTGTGGGCAGCAAAATGGCAGACAGACATGGACATGTACTTAATATCGTGCTGTTGTTTGGGTTTTCCCGGCCAGGTCTGCACGAGTTTGACACCCAGAAGAACCACGAGGTTAACGAGTTCCGAGCAAAGATACGATCCTTCTGTGAGGAGAACGCACAAGAGCGCCAGCGGTTGCCATGGCACCAGTGGATGAAATACAACTTTCCCTGCGACCTGGAGCCCATCTCCATGGTGGCGCAGAGTGGGAAGTCTTGCAGTGTTAAAAAACTCCTCGTCAATGTCAAGTTCGAGGCCAGTGAGGTGAGACACCGTATGTTGTATATCTTGTTTCATATTACATCCCAGCCGCTCTTAAATAATTTAAACATTCATATCCTGGGTATTGTAAGTCAGTCTAACAGCTTCGTCTGTACTGAGGTGCTTAAAGTGTGTTTATCTAACAACTGTCACTTCAAATATTGGCTGCCAAAGCAACTCAAAAGCCTAATTTTAGAATGACATATTTAGAAGGATCTTGACATCACAAACCAAACGCTCAGAAGATCTTGAAGTTAGAGGTAATGTCACAGAACTGCATTTGCAGACACATATGGGCTTGTGTGACCCAGATTCCCCAAGTGAGGGATTGTGTAAGGTAGTGTTGTTACACAGTAGCAACCTGTCTGGGAAGCCCCCACCTACACCTCACGCTCCTATTTTACAATAAGACAGAGAGCATCAGGAGAGACACTGTGACAGTCAAAGTGAAAAGTCCAGTATTTTGTTTTCAAAAACAACATGTAGATTTAAATGCCAGCTAATACCACCAGAAACGATTTCCTCCCTTTGTGTGTGAAAATGTTTTGTGTGAAATCATTTCGGTGTCTTTGTATCTCGGGTTCCCACACCACAAGGCAATGCCTGCCCTGTTTGTGTCAGAACGACGCTGTAGAGGGCCTTAACAACGTATGCTGAGGTCTTCCCTGATGCTCCACAGGAGAGCTTCATGTTACAGCTGGATCCTCAGGACTTGCCCGTGGTTCTGATGCAGAATGCGCTTCGGAAGAAAGCCACAGTCTTCCGGCCACTGAAGCAAGAGAAAGCCGAGGACTACACCCTGCAGGTGAATGGGCGGTGGGAGTTCATCTATGGGAACTCACCGCTGTGCCAGTTTAAAGTAAGTGGGCTAGCTTTCGGTTCACCTCATTGTGTGTTGTACCCCTTTTAATTCTCTCTGAGGTTTACTCAAGGCCAGGTGGGATGTGGAGGGCGGGGGGCGGTGGTGGTGGGGGGGGGGGGTATGGGGGGGTTGTGCGGGGAGGGCTGTGTGAGATTATTGGGAAAAGCGTTCTCTTATGGTCATAGAAAAAGGAAGTTAAGAGTTGCACAGGGTTAGCAGCAACTGTAGCAAGTGTACAGAGAGCAAAACAATAGACCTACAATAGACCTACAATAGACCTGTTTCTGCTTATACTGTGAAAGTTCGCATGCAGACTATTTATAGTTCAGCCGGTGAAGAGTTTAATCATTCTTGCCTGACTCCTCCCCACATCGCTAGGCTGTCAGGATTGTCATTAGTCCTTTTCCTAATTAAAACACTGCAGTGACAACCCGTCAAGCTCTCCACTGCCTTGACTCTAATTCTGCACGCAATAACAAGTATCTGATGGCGTCAAGGCAGTTGTTGATATAGAAACTGCCGGTACCTGCAGAGATGAGTCATGCACCTCTGTTAGGCTTTTAACAGTCAACTACCCGGAGTGTAATGTGATTTCAGCTACATTACGCTAACTTAATGAACAGGCTGCAGGATTTGAGGCTGATGACTGTGATCCAGGCCCTGCCCTCAGTGGCTCTGTGTGTGTGTGTGTGTGTGTGTGTGTGTGTGTGTGTGTGTGTGTGTGTGTGTGTGTGTGTGAGTGTGTGAGAGAGAGAGAAAAATGTGAGCTGATACGGATGCCCTCACTCACTGTCCCCCAGACTATGCAGCCTGCAGTGACAGAGAAGATTCTCCATCAAAACTGGCCTTCAGCCAGAACATCAACTTTAGATGCCTGAACATCTAGGCCAGCTGCAGATCTCCTCACACGTTCTCCATCTCTCTCTGTCTTGCCATGTTTTTCCAGTACATCTTCTCGTGTTTGTATGGAGGCACTAAACCCCATCTGACCATGGTGCACCACTCCACTCTCATCAAGTACCAGGAGGAGCAGGTTGGCCTGAACAACCAGGTGTCCAAAAGTCGCTCTCTGTCGAAACCGCCGCCGTTGCCTCTGAAAAAGGTGAGACAAAGTTATTACACCAGAACGCTATCTGTCATTAACAGGGAAAAGGAACGTCTTGCTCAACCGTCTGTGAACTGGCGTTGCAAAGAATCCTTTTGCTCCTGTCTTAGATATTTATTACAATGTGAATTTTATTCATCCGATCTTAGGTTAAAAAGAAAAGGCTTTAAAAAATGAGGCAATTAAAATGTACTGCCTTATTATTTAGGGCATTTTATTTTAGAGAACTTGTATAGAAGCATAGTGGATTATATATCGTTTGGCATCCGTTATAGTAAAAGTTCATTGTTGTTTAAGCTCAGTGTTATAATGAATTGACTATATCACTCATGCAGACATTTGATGTATGCTGAAATTCCTCTATGAGCAGTTCTGGACTCTTTGGGGGGAAATGCAGTTGTAACATGAACATAAGCCTTGGTTTCATGCTGCAATATTCCTCTTGTTTCGTTTCTTTATTGTAACTGTACATACACTACTAAGAAGGAAATAGTCAGCAGCTATGAGGCATTTGAGATGTCAAAGATTTGCAGTGCAAAGAAAATATAAGTTTTCGGGTAATCAATTGTCAGAACTGTAAGAGCATTTAATATACATTACACTTATCCTAAGATGTAATTCCGTTCTTTCAACAGCAGAACACATCCTCGTTATGGTCCATCTACGAGCCCTTCTGCATACACCTGGTGCAGGGCACTCGGGTGAACACCGACGAAGGCATGAAGGTACAACGCTGCTGTACATACTTGTTTACTGCTAGTGTCTTTTCTGACGTGGCTGTTTACCTGGCTTCCAACTGCAGCAGGCAGCGAGTAGTGAAATCATGAAGTGCGGTCATGTGACCCTGACCGCATATTTCCCATAATTCATCAGAAGCGGTTGAGCAAAACATCAAAACAGGAAGTGGGGAGTGGCTGTCTGTCATTCTGTGCTCTCTTGGGCCCTAGATTCTTAGAAAAGGACAGCAGTGTTGCTTTACACACTCTTGCATCTTCGTTTTTTCTTGTTACAGAAGTGAAAAGTCATGAGGGTGGTTTGCTTCACTTGATGCAGAAAAAAAGATCTTTAAACTTTTATTTTCATGAAATGTTTTAGTCCCAAGTTGAGAGTCTTTCGTTAAAATGTAAAGGAAAAATAAAAACAGCGTTACAAGTTCTCAGATCATATGGCCACATTTTTAGTGATCGAGTTAAATGCACATCATGAAATGAGATGAAGAGTAAACAGACGTTCACGTTTGCTACCACTGTCCTTTATCAGCCACCCATCCTGTGCCTCCATACGCATTTGTCTTGTCATACAAGCACCATTGGTGTCTGCTGCTGGAAGGCAGAGGATCTCAGTGGTAGTCTTAGGGGAAGAACACTTAATTATTTCCTGTTTCCTATCATGGATAGTAGTTTAGTCTGGCTGAAGACAAAACTGGGACATGTAGCCGAAGGTTCATCTTTGTCACCTGATTTAATGCAGTTTTTATTATATGCATTCATTCCTTCCTTAGTTCACTGGTTATTGAAATAATCTGTTAACAAATTTTTATTTAATTGATTTATTTACATAGAAATGTATTCATTATTATATTGTTCTGTTGATTTGTTCAGAGATTCATTGGGGTCATTCCTGAAACTGAATTTAATTCCTTGAACTTTAAAAGTTTGCCAACTGCTAGTTGCCCTGAGCTCTATTCTAGCCTGTTTGTTCTCTCTCCCCTCCCCACCACTCCCGTGCCTTAGTTGCTGGTGCAGGTGGGTCTCTTCCATGGCGGAGAGCTTCTCTGCAAGGTGGTCACCAGCAACGAAGTCAACGTGTGCTCCGAGCCTGTGTGGGACCAGAAGCTGCACTTCGACATCAACCTGTGTGACCTCCCGCGCATGAGCCGCCTCTGCTTCGCCCTCTACGGCGTCCTAGAGAAGACCAAGAAGCAGCGCTCCACCAAGAAGAAGAACAAAAAGGCCGTGAGTCCCTGAAGGAGGGCCGGTTCCCTCAGCCTCAGAAGCCCGGAGACTTCCTCAGGCCGCCCAAGGCGCGAAAAAAAAAAAACCCCCCGCACGCAAATGTAGCGGGCACTATATTTAGCGGCATTAGCACGATTTGCAAATAAAATGTGCGGCCTTTACAGGCAGCGCTTGATAGTCAAATCAGGAGCGCTCAGCCTTCGCTAGCACAGGGGCCCCTCGACGCCGCTGGGCGTGGCTAAGCGGAGCCGTGCGGTGGGCCGCCAGGTGCCTGCCTGTGCATGTGTATGCCTGCGTTTGTTTCTGGCGCACACTGCACTTCACACCCTCCCGGTCCACTTCTGCTTTCTCACTGCTTCCCTTTTGTATAACGGGTAGAGAAGTCGGTCTCAGCGAGGAAATGAGAGTTTGCCTTTCTGTCTCCGGCTCTCTGTCCCTGTAACCTTATTTTAAATATTAGAAAATGTTGGACTATGTTAAGAGAATTTTACAGGAACGTTACTTACCACAGAATGTGATCTTAATCTGTGGGTATTTAAATTTAGACTGCATAGTTACTGGCCAAAGGCTGACCAAATATCTACCAGCCAAATTTAATTTTAAAACTCCATAGAAATGAAGCTATTTACACTATTTTGTCCAGTATATACAGATTACAGATGTACTATTGTTATTGTTGCTGATTGTTTCACAATTATGAAGGCAGAGTTTTGAGGCAGAGTGAAAAAATGATTATGGTTGCATCTGAGTCCTATCTGTTCCCTGTCAGGACTGCCCTCTTGCCTGGGTGAACACAATGGTGTTTGATTACAAAGACCAGCTGAAGACTGGGGAGTTCTTGCTGTCCACTTGGCCTTCAGCTCCAGGTGCTGATCATTTCTGATGTACTTAAAGATCAACAACAATAACAACGACAATAATAACATCCACCTCACCATTTGTAGATGACAAAGGGGATCTTCTGAATCCTATGGGCACCGTGGAGAGGAACCCCAACATTGACAGCACTGCTGGCCTTCTCATTCGCTTCCCCAGTTTCAGACCACACCCCCTCTATTACCCTCCCCTCGAAAAAGTAAGCCAGACCCAGACCCAGACCCCCCAACCTCAACCGTATCAACAATGTCCCCTCACTGTGAACTGCGATAGCCAAACGCTTCCATTTTCAGATGCATGGTTTCTGTCATTTTTTGTTTTTTATTCTTTTCTGTTGTTTCCCTTTTTAGTTGAGTGACCCCGAGATAAATGGTGAAAAGGTCGTTGCTACTAAAGAGGAGGTAAGAGACTGGTGTTTTGTTTGTGAGAGTGGGACGTCAGAGTTCATAACGCTGATAGCATAGGACAGGACTACATATCACTTCTGTGCTCACACTCTTCTCATTGCTGTGCCCAGCACCTGAAACTGAAAGAGATAGTGGACAATAAAAACCACACCGAGGTCTTTGAAGATGAGAAAGACCTACTGTGGAAGCTGCGTTGGGAGGCCAGATCTCGCTACCCAGAAAGCCTTTCGAAACTCCTCCTCATCACCAAGTGGAATAAACACGAGGACGTAGCTCAGGTACGTGCGCCAGTCAGTGGACCACTCAGGTGAGCCAGAGGAGACTCCACCTGTCAGTCGTCATCTTACTCCTTGCTTTATGAAATAGGCAACAAAAAAACCCCATCTGTTTAAAAGTAACACCCTAAGTATGCTCTGACAAAAAAACCAACGGAAAAATCCCTCAGCTCAGACACTCATCCCCTTTGTGCATTAATAAAAATCACTGACCTGCAGTGCCACCTCAGAAACGGAAGGAGTTTGGAGAAATAGCCTTTTTCTCACCGACGTGCACAACTTCGTGTTTCAGATGGTGTGTCTGCTGCGTAGGTGGCCTGACCTGCCGCCACTCCACGCCCTCGAGTTGCTGGACTACACCTTCCCCGACCCCCACGTCCGCTCCTTCACCACACGCTGCCTGAGGAAGCTGAGGTGGGTGCCTGTCTCGCTGTCTCGGCCACGGTCAGGACAGTTTTCGTGTGCTGTGCTGCGTTTTTACAGCGCAGTGACCTTTGCCGTCACTCTGATTCTGCACGCTTTTACTGTACAGGACTTAAGGAGCAAGGGCGTGATGAAAGTGCTTCTGTGCCATTAAGTTCCATGTTCCTTATTCCGTGCTGACTTCTGCTCCCATTGCATTTTAGCCGATCTATACCTTCACGGTTTATCCCTTTAAGAACTATCCCTTTAAGGACAGCAGCTGGGGCAGATGGTTCTGTTTGTGAGGCCAGACGTGAAATTAGAGAAATCTTTGTCATCACATTCTCTATCTCCATCAACAGCGACGAAGAGCTTTTTCAGTACCTCCTGCAGCTGGTGCAGGTTCTAAAATATGAGTCATACCTTGACTGTGACTTGACCACTTTCCTCCTGGAGAGAGCTCTGTCCAACAAGAAGATAGGCCACTTCTTGTTTTGGCATCTTAGGTAAGCTTCAGATGCGCCAAAGGACTTCATGTTGTACCCACAGGGAGCTCCACGCACCTGACTGCCATGGTTTCTCCCTGCAGGTCAGAAATGCATGTGGCCTCTGTGAGTCTGAGGTTTGGCCTCATCCTGGAAGCCTACTGCAGAGGAAGCATCTACCACATAAAAAGCCTAATGAAACAGGTCAGTCCAGCAAGAGAAGTCATTGTCCATGTGCCCCGTCTGGTTGTGCTTCCCAGTATCTACCACAGCGTCCTGCAGATGGACTTGAATCGTTCACAGGGTGTACGCTTCAAAAACTGTTTACTCAGTTCAGTAGCAGATCGAAAACGATGGTCTTA
Organism: Brachyhypopomus gauderio; assembly: GCF_052324685.1. Classification (NCBI taxonomy): domain Eukaryota; kingdom Metazoa; phylum Chordata; class Actinopteri; order Gymnotiformes; family Hypopomidae; genus Brachyhypopomus; species Brachyhypopomus gauderio. The sequence goes on from NC_135220.1 coordinate 755,237, forward strand.
AAAGTGTCACCGCATTGTGAATTATTTAGAAGTGATCACAGGGATGCTGTGTAGTGTCCTCTGAATGTTACAAAATAAAAGTCAGGGAGAAGTATGGGCTGTAGATTAGGAGGTCTGGACAGCAGTGTTCAGTGTGTGGCAAACTCACAGCATTTAGTTAACATCTAACCGTGTACACTATAAACCTGCGGTATATTCAGTATAGGCCCTGAATCTGAATGTGTGTGTGTGACTGTGTGTGTGTGTGTGTGTGTGTGTGTTCTGCTCCCTCCTCTTCAGAATGAGGCACTAAATAAAATGAAGGCCCTGAATGACTTTGTAAAGTCAGGCAGCCAGAAGTCTACCTCCAGAATGCAGATCACAGAAGACATGAAGCTGTGTATTAAGCAGGACGCGTACATGGAGGCGCTGTCTGACGTTGTGTCTCCACTCAATCCCAGCAGCGTCCTCTCCGAAATCTGGTACCACTCGCATCTCACCCAGTCCTGCACGGCACAACAGATTATGGTGCAAGAGAGTAACTGTAATGACACGATTAGTTATTTGGCAGTGACTCCATATGTAATAATCCTCACATGGAGAATTTGAGAATACCAAATGAGTGATTTATATATTTCACAATTTGTTTGTTTTACTGATGATTTTTCAGTAGCAGGGGTTCTTTTGCTGAATGTCATTTTATGCTAGTTTTCAGCAGTTGAGTAATTTTATTTTCCTGTTGTTACTCAGATGATGGTACAGATAGCATGAATAACTGGAACCGTTTGTCGATGTTTGTCATAGCCAGAATCTTGCACAAAAATATTGTTTGGTGATTAACAGTTTATGTACATAATAATAAGACTATTCTGTTTCATTTGTATGTGTCAGATCTAAATTTAAAAATCACTATTATTTAAAAATGCATATAATTTATGTAATTTTACTTCATCGGGGGATTGTCTTTAAAATATGACATGCTTCAAATCTATAATTATATGAAACTGTATGAAATAAGAAATTCGTTTGTCTAAATCTTTGTGGTAAGGAAAGTTTTTGTATTTTTGTATTTTTGCCTCAGCCCAGACAGGTGCAAATTCATGGACTCTAAGATGAAACCCCTCTGGCTGATGTACAGGAACAAGCGGGACCACTCAGACACCGTGGGCATCATCTTCAAGAACGGAGATGGTATGGAGATGGTCTCTCTCCCTTTCTCGCTCAGCCGCACACATAGCACAGATACACACACACACACACGTGTGCAAGTCTGAGTCTTTTTCATGCCCATTTCAGATCTGAGGCAGGATATGCTAACCCTCCAAATGATACAGCTGATGGATGTCTTATGGAAGACAGAAGGGTTGGACCTTAGGTTAGTAGTTATTTAATTAAATTTCTAACTTCTGGAGTGTGTGAACTTACAGCAGACTTGCAAATAAACTAAGATTTAGATTTCTATTCAGTGTAATAATGTTTTAGCAGAAATCGCTTTTTAAAGTAATGAAAGCTATGAAGATGTGGACGCTGTAGCTGTAGTCAGGGCCCGTTGGGACGGCTCTCCCAGCTGGTCTGGCTCTCCCAGTCAGTCTGGCTCTCCCAGTCAGTCTGGCTCTCCCAGTCACTCTGGCTCTCCCAGTCAGTCTGCCCTCATGTCTTCCTCTGTCCTCTGTCCTCTGTCTGTTGGCTGCGGGACACAGAATGATCCCGTACGGCTGCCTGTCCACGGGAAACAAGACGGGCCTGATCGAGGTGGTGAAGAACGCGGACACCATCGCCAACATCCAGAGGAACAGCAGCAACAACGCAGCCACCGCCGCCTTCAACAAAGACGCGCTCCTCAACTGGCTGAAGTCTAAGAACCCCGAGTGAGTTCTCCAGCCTCCCGCCGGCTACGCGCCTCGCTGTGCTAAGTGTGGAACCTGCAAGCGGCCGACACCCTGCAGACCACTGCGCTACAGATAATCGCTTAGTCCCATCACACGCTCTTATCTCTCTGCTGTGTGATGTCTGTCCACAATGCAGCACAGAGCAGCTTTCTGCCTGACTCATCCATCGACCACAACTGACTTGAGCACTCCACGTGCAAACTGCCTACACATTTATAGGCTCGGCTGCACAACTGTTAGGCCATGCTCGCTTTCGCGATGGCCCGAGCTGCGTGCGCTGTAGTGTGGCAGCACAGGAAGGCGATTTTGCACCGCAAGACATTGTTTTCGAGGCCTCTGTTGTGCGTGCTGGTTTCAGAGAGGAGAGTTTCAGCCTGATGGGTAGGTCCCGACCAGGCCGGCGGTCATGGCCGTCGTCCCCCCCCAGGTTTCAGTAGATAGGGGGCAGGGCCCTACTCACAGGCCTGTGTGATATTCCAGCAATATTTTTGCGTTTATGATAGCGACAGTACAGCGGTTGAGATCTGTCTGAATTTGTGTGAGTGAATATGCATCTATCATGACCTCAGTTGACCTTGTTATGTGTGCTGTCTCTGCATGTGTAGTACAAACCACTGTGAACCATTACTAATTTTCTCATTTTACTCAATTACATTTAAAATCAAAGTTCTCTTAACTATTTGGTTTACAGCATTATGCAAATTTAACCCACCATAAACTTTAGCATTATTAATCCATATGTATTATTTTTAAAATGTTCATTTGAAGTGCAACCCATGAGAAAATTGGCCATTGTGAAATTTTAGAGACAAGAACAACAAAAATGGTCTATGTTATAAAATTTAAAATGGTCACATGGTCAAAAGAAGGAAATACATGGTTTTCCATTAGTTTGCAAAATGGTTGTACAGTTTAAACAATATAAGTCAAACACCAAAAGGTATTTTTAGATATTTAGCTCAGTCTTTACAGTACAACAATGACTGCATTACTGACTAAATTGATTTCAAACTTTTAGACCAAGGGACAGTGTATTTGGTTACAGATTTTTCCAGTCTTTGTTGGTGTATACACATGAGCGCTGTTTTTTTTTCTGTTGGCTATCGATTTTGAACTGGAAGACCATTGATTGGTACTTATGAAATGAGAAACCTGTTCCCATTATAGAAGTATCATCCCACTCCTCTGAGATGTGGTTCCTGGGAAGAAACGCTTGCTTGTCTTATGCAGAGGTGCAAGGCACGTTCAGGATAGAGAGTGAAGAGTTTAATACGCTCGAATGTGTTGGTGTTAAGCATTATCTATTATTTATTATGCGTTTCACTGTGGACTGAAAGGAAACGTGTGGCATGCTAAATATTTAAAACGCACCCTTGCATGGCAGTTATGTGTACCATTGTTTGTTTTGAGAGCTTTTTGATCGGTGGTTTCTGATGAGTAGACAAGGTCAAATTGAAAGTGCGTTTCTAACTTTCCAAGATGCCCACGCATCCTTGTTCTAGCGTTTTCTGAAGTGTGCGGTGTCTCTCTTGAGGAGAGTCCAGTGAGGTAATGAATCTGGTGTAAGACAGGTTACGCCATGAGGGGCAGAGCACATGCAGGGGACTCATTAAATATTTACCTGTAATATTAATACAGTGTGTCATTAGGGGACGGTCTCATCACTTACGGTAAACAGATTCAGCCACAGCATTGTGTTAAAATGTTTAACTGCTAAATCAATGGGGAACATTTGTGTGTGTGTGTGGTCATGTGAGTAGGTGGGTGTTTTTTTTTTCCATAAAGAGATACATAGGCAATAGAAGGAGCAGAAGAAGGATATACAGACCAATATAAGGTGAAAGGCTAAAACTATTTTATCTCGTGTTTGCAAACAGGGATAAACTGGACCAGGCCATTGAGGAGTTCACACTTTCCTGTGCAGGCTATTGTGTAGCTACGTATGTTCTGGGAATTGGAGATCGCCATAATGACAACATCATGATCAGGGAGAACGGCCAGGTAAGAAGAAAGCCTGTGAAAAATTATGGTCCCTTGTGACAAGATTGAGAGATTTTACCCTTCCTGCAGTAATATTACACACCACACAGAGGCACTAGAGAGCAGTATTCTATATATTGTCTTATCTATTGGTTCTATCTAGATCCCAGCAAACACGTAGAACATTTCTGCTGGTCAGAAATTAAATATAAAATCTGGATAATGTTGATGTGCCAACATGGCTGCTTATGTAGATGTATTTGTCTAAATATAACCAATGCTCATGGTCTGGATATTATTCCTGCCTTTAAATGCTTGTTCCTCTCATTTGTAGTTATTCCATATAGACTTTGGGCATTTTCTGGGGAACTTCAAGGCAAAGTTTGGGATCAACAGAGAACGTGTGCCTTTCATTCTGACATATGACTTCGTCCACGTGATTCAGCAGGGACGGACCAATAACAGCGAGAAGTTTGAACGGTCAGTGCACCAACTCAGAAAGAGCTTGGCTCATGCCCCACATATCACACGGCTGGCTACACAGCTGGATAGCCCAAACCCCCAGCACCCATCGGTTCTGACTGTATTGTCGGTCTGTCACCAGTCCTCTCCCTGTTTTGGCCAGGCAAGATGTGTTCCTACAGAAACATGTTCTTGAACTACCTGAGAATCTTATGACAAACCCCAGACACCATTTATAGTGAAGTTACTACTCATGTATTTTCATTCATGAGTTGGACTCAACCTTCAGATAACACTCCACTGGACTGAGATCAAAAGGTTTACAGACATCCCACGCAGATGACAGAAGCCAAAATGAACTCAAATTCAAATTAGTGTGTTGTCACAAGTCAGTTTTACAGAAATCATATTTACATAGATTTCAGGTCAGGAACCTTGAGACGAACCAAGCCTCAGAAGTCTATATGTTCTTCTGGTCCATACCGTGTTTCAAACTAATAACAAATAAAGTATAAAGTTACTTTTGCTTTTAAATGAAACTTTATATGAACTTAGAATGGTAGCTTATACGTCAAGAAATTGCTAACAAATATTTTGCAGAAGTATTTAAATCATTCAGTAAGAATCAATTAGTAGTTCTATTAGTAGACTATAACAAGAGAGTCAATGTTATAGGCAAACCTGCGTAGACCCCTGAGAGTAGCAGGATGGCAGGTTCAACATCTCATTTCAGCTTAACAATTTTTTTGTCTGTGAACCCCAAGATCTCCCCCTTTTATTTGAAATGAAAACGTCCAAAAGATTGACTAAACAAATAAGTTTTAAGAATGTGTCTACGGTGAGTTCTACGTAGAATAAGTTCTACAGTGGCCGGGAAGTGTTTGTGGGGTTTTGTGTAGGAAGTCTTTGAAGCGTTTACAAGAGCAGACAGAAGGAGATTCTCAGTCACCTAAACCACTTATAACTGTTAATGAAAGTAAGTGGACGGTAAAGACAAGCTAGCTAGCTCCAAATACTTCCTACAAGACAAACAAAAGCATGCCAACTGGCTAAAATGAGTTCCACAAACTTTACTGCCTATTTATTGACACAAAGGTCAGCAAAAAACACTTCCTGTGTATTTAAATCATAACCTTTTTACGTCTGATTCTGCATTTGTAAATTTGTAAATATTGTTACACATCTTGTAAATTTATTTGTTTGTACTTTTGTCATTTTGTTTCCTAAAATGTCAATTTGTCTTGCCCTTCTCAGCCACCATAGCTTTGTTGAACCTTGGTAGGTTATTCCAAAGCTGAGGAGATTTGTATGAAATATCTACAACCTGTTGTAATGTTCTTAATTATAGGTACTAATAGGTAACAGCACTTTGTAGTCTAGGCGTGACAGTTCATAATTGGAAATAATCTAGACACTGAAGAGCAAAACTGTTTGACAGGCAGACAATGCAGTGACGATATTGTTGAGGAAATGTGGTCAGATTTTCTGGTTATCGTAAAGACTCTATCTTCCAGATTCTGGACTAAATCCAGAACTTAAAACAATGTGTTGAGACGCACACAGATACCTGGAGATACCTGATAACTGGAAAACTGTCTGTGTGCTCCACAGATTTCGCGAATGCTGCGAACAGGCGTATAAGATCCTGTGTCGTAATGGAACTCTGTTTGTGAACCTGTTTGCCTTGATGAGAGCCGCAGGACTGCCCGAGCTCAGCTCCTCCAAAGACATCCAGTATCTGAAGGTAAGGACCGCTCACGACCTTCACACAAAGGACAACAGAATAGAGTTTAAGTACAGATCTCTAGTTCCGAAAAAGCCATTCAGGATCTAAGCCACAATTATCAAGGGGATAATGTTTTTTTTTTAAAGAACAGAACTCAAAGAGATGGTTTATTTATAGAGATGATTTATTTAAGGGTTTCTTTGGAATCGTGAGTAACAGACAGTGACGTAAGTAAGCTGGCTTGGTCAATATGCTGATTTAACAGGAACAATAGAACAGCGCTAGGACTGACAGGATTTTTTACGTCTCTTAAGGACTCTTTAGCACTGGGCAGATCTGAAGAAGAGGCTTTGAAGAATTTTAAAGTGAAGTTCAACGAAGCTCTGAGGGAGAGCTGGAAGACCAAGGTGAACTGGATGATGCACACTGTAGCCAAAGACAACAGATGAACAGCATGTTCACGAGAAGCTTCTGTGAACCAGCGATCCCAGGAGTCATGTTTAAACCTGGACTTGAACTATTGGACTACTTTCAGGAGGGGGAACTGCTCTGCCATCTTTTCATTTGGCTTTGCGTTAATATTTATGTATGCATTTTAAAATTGTGTGAAAATTTAATATGTATTAAATATTTAAATAAATATATGGAAAAATGATCTACAACCAAACCAAGCCATAAACTCAACAAATGTAATCATTGGCTACCCTCTAATTTACTGCTGTCACTGACCTGATGCTTAATAACGGCAAGGCACTGAAGAATATGCTGAAATAATGTGAACTGAACGGTAGTACGTATTTACATTTTTTAAGTGTACAGTATGGAGTGACTACCAGTCAGGAGAAGGAAACACATAGTCAGTGTTTCATAGAGTTTACATTAATTTTTTTAACTCTTTAAACTTAATTTTTACTTGAATACTTCAGCTGTAAATATTTTGTTTTGTGTTGTATTTGGTATTTAAAGTTTTGAGCAGTATTTTGGATTATGTCCAATTATATGTACAATATAAGATTATTCATAATTGTGTTTTTTAATGATTTATATTTGTTTGATAATCCTGACCATTGGAATGAAACGTATGGCATTTCTTAGCTAAACACTGGTGTTAGCGTATGTCGTGCAGTACTGGGTATATGTGCACTCCATGAAGACAGATCAGTTGAATTGATCTACCTCTATGATTAACTTCAGGACAAGGAGAGAGAAAGTATGTTAACCACTTAGAGATTATTTGAACAGTTGCACTTGTATTAGTTTGTGCCTATGTTCACGAGTAACTACATTCACACACGGTTTTGTTACTGGTGTTACTAGAGGATTACTGTCAAATAGAAGTCCTGGTCCCTTTTTAAATATTTAGGGTCAGATGTGTATAATGGATATTTTGGTTGTAAATCTGGCTATTCTGGTGGGTTTGACAATACCTTGTACCATATGTAGGGATGGGACCAGTGATTTGAATGAATGGCAATGATAATGTTTCTCTTACATGCTCCTGTTAGAGAGCTTTGATTGGTTGGAGAGGAGTGTGATTAATGTAAAGCTTGGATGTTGAAGAAGACACTTAATCAGTGTTTATCTAATCACCAGGACTCTTAGAAACATCCTCAGTTTCTTTGTGTAAAAAGTAGAGCAGAAAAATTTAACATTTTCAAAATTGCATAGCTGTTACATGTGTGGATCCTGAGTAGCAATTGTTGTACCATCGGTTTTTTTATTTATTAATTTTTTTTTTTCATAGAATATTCAACAAAAGGGGACAGAAAGTGTGACTGGAATATGTATGTGCCTAATATTTGTTTTCACAATGAACAAGCCATTCTCTGTGTAATCCTTGTGTGCAAGGTGTTGCTAAGTAATCAATGCATTGTTTGCTAAATAAATGCTTTGAATGTCATAAAGGAATTCACATGAATGTAAACGATTCAGCGGATCGATTTGGATCACTGAGTTGCCTGCTTACTTGGTTGTGTTATTCTAAGCAGTTTGCTTAGAGTGTATTTGGGGAAGGACTCAAGAACACTAGATGTTTTCTAAAATAATCCTGAAAGGAACTAGCACACAGTGTAAGGAGATGGGCATGAAACCTGTTCACAATACAGCCCATAAATTGTCTGACAGAAAGGCAACATTTTGTCGGCTCTGTACTCTTGCCATGTTGGATTTAAAATGATACAGCAACATTGAGATTTAAGAGCAGAATACTGGGTGTACTATGTGTACTATGTGTACTATGTGTACTATGTAACCTCTTGTACTGGGTGAAGTGTGTATGAATCACAACGCATTTTCCTTCACATTTCAGTTCAACTGTTTCTTCATGAGCTGCATTGTTGCATATTAAGTTAATGCACAAGTTAGACAGACGAAGGCCTCGAATCGATTGTTGAAGTGGAATCTGCACCTGGAATGTGCACCTGCACATTTTTGTTCACACACCTAAAGCACAGATGCATAGATACCAGTATAGCAGGGTCCTGTGAGGCTATAAGAACAGGCCTCAAGCAGAAAAGTCCCAGGAGGCACGTTTAGAATCATTTTAATTTACCAGGCACGTTGCACAGGAATTGGTCCGGGTGTGTGCGTGTGACTTCAAATAGACGGACACAGTTTTTACACATACACAGAGTGCACAGAATATAGAATGTGCTAAAGCACTAAGGAGCTTTTTTTTTAAATTAAAGGTGTAATAGAATGGGAAAATAAATGATTGCTGAATATGTACACATGAGCAAGCTCTGGGGAGACACATTTCTGTTTAATGGACGTTCATGCATAGACATTTGTGAAGTTGATACTCTACCACTTTACCACTACTGTAAAGGTTTAATTTCCAATCAGTGAATTTAGAACCAAAACAGACACATCACGTGACTCTCCAAGACTGCACTCTATGTGTGCATGTTTTAAAATAATAAATAGTTCTTGAAACATGTAGGTTGATGTCAGGGGCGCAGATGGCACTGGGGACGGGGGGGACATGTCCCCTCCAGATTTATATTGACCCCATCCTAAATCTAGCATCTACAAGCATAAACGTATATATTGTACAGCTTGGTCCCCCTCACTTCAGAATTTACATCTGCGCCGATGGTTGATGTATGTTTGCCATGTAAATTTGAAAATATAGGCCTTGAACTATCATATGACTTTCACTCAAGAAACCGACTAACAACATGACTACAATTACTGTGGATTTTTGCACGTCATATTAAATTATATGAAGGGTTGCATCTTGCATCCATGCTGCCATCTGTATAGAAATTAATTGCATCCACACACAAGTTTCAGCATGTCAGTTCCTTTCCTTCTGTGTGGGATTTCTCTATTCCTCCAGGATTCCAGTCTGTGCATATCTATCATCAGCCAATTGTTCCCAGTATTGAGAATTTGCACTTATCCATTCCATCATAAGGCAGTGGCCCACATGGGATTTATTTTCCTTCACTTTTTACACCTTGAGTTTATGACTTCATTACCTTCTTCACTTCCACTAACACTTATCAAGAACCAGACAAAATAATTTTAGTCATTTTAATTTGGGTATTTAATAGTATGTTGGATTCAACTAATCAGTTAATCATCACATTTTATGTTAATCAATCAGAACAAAAACAGAAATAATCCTGTTTTAACGCCTAATGTAACTAACACGCATGTTCCGTTTAGACGTCCGATACCGAGAGAATTGCCTGGTGAGATGTCGCCACCTTGCGGTGAGAGCTATGCGTGCATCGGCAGGAAGCTGCTTCAGCAGTGGGTGCCGCGGCTTGAGCCACCCACTCCGCTCCCTCCTCGGCTACACGCAGCTCCGACGGCTGTCGGGATGTGACCCCGGAACAGGACGCTTCCTTAGAAACAATTCAACTGAGCATTCACAAAAAAAAACAAACAAAAAAAAAAACAAAACACGAACGAAATAAAAAAAATCCTGGACCAGGAGAGGTGAGTGGTGGTGACTGATTTGTTGAACTTATTGTAATGATTGCTGCCCAGACCAGGACTGTATTTCAGCGGTACCTCCGCTAGCGTTCAGGTTTCTGTAGCTCGCGTTAGCTCGGAGGCTAAGCTAGGCTAGGCTAAGCTAGGCTAAGCTAAGCCCGCGTTAGGCCAGGCTAGGCTAGGCTAGGCTAGGCTAGGCTAGGCTAGGCTAGGCTAGCGTTAGCGCCTGGACGGAATTGTGGGAACTTCATTCAGGGCTTTGTTAGACCTCCGGTGCGTTTGAACCGCTCGATAAATTCGCACTTTTCGCTTTCGTTCGCGTGTGTGAGCGTTGTGTGATATCCGACTTCTCCCGAATAAATGTTTAATTGTTGTCACGGTCTGTCCGTTTAAATACAGATGCGTATATCGACGAGTTTGGTGGTGAACAGTGGCGGCTGGCTGCCCAAATGCTGCCCGACACAAGCAGCACTTCAGCCCGCAGTTGTAGTGTCGGTGCCGGGCTGGATTATTGTACAGTACTGTGTGTGTCCGCTCTCAGTGCCCGTCTTACACAAGTTTTGCTCGGTTTTGCTCGGGTGTTTCACTGACCAGTGAATCTTATCCCTCATTACACCATTCACCAAACCTTTCTGAACATTGTACAACATAAATGTTGGACGAGCAAAATACTCTGGTAGCCTGACAACAAAATAAAACAGCACAAGTGTGTATTTATGTATAAATAAGAGTGATCATTAGTCATGGTGTGTGTTCATGTGAATCAGGAATCTGACAGCACAGCGAGACACTTTCAGTTCCTCGCCACACTGTGCCTGAGTGGTGATGAAGGTCTATTTTAGTCTCTTCACACCCTTAACTCATTGTGAATACACCACGCTCCAGTCCCCTCTAACTGCAGCGGAGCAGGTCCACTTTCGGCTCTGAACGGGCAGCCTGCCCCGTTTGGGGTCCTTGGGGGGGGGGGGGGGGGGGGTTGTGATGGTCCGGGCTGACTCTGCAGAACCAGCCACCTGTGAACTTGGACATGAAGCTGTGACACCTTCAGCTGGGACATTCCTCACGAGGATGTCCTGGCTCTCTTTATGTCAGAGTCAGCTCCGCGTCCCGGGCCTGGGGGCAGTGGTGCACATGTATGATGGACACGGGTCCAGAGGGAGGGGGCTGTTGTAGACAGGGCTCAGCCACTTCTGTCTTTAGGGGGGCTGCTGCATGAACAGGCAAAAGACCCCAAGGCTGATCTTGCGACAGCTTTTAAAAATAAACATGGCTGAATGCATTATGTACGCCGTGTTTCTGTGACATTATATATTGGATCAGCACTAACAAATTTTGTAAATGTGAAACGGAGACCGTGACAGTTTCCTTGTTATACAAGTCTAGGGTCAAGTGGCCAGCAGCTCACTGCACTGGGCCCGAGGAAAGTGATTTGTGCTTGTGGAAGTTATCTGGATTACCAAACAAGGTTCAAAAGGAACGTGATGGTTGCTTATTTTCTTCACTTGATCACACAGCTTCATTTGAACTTTTGATTATTTATGCTTGATTTATGCTCTACTGCTTAATTGTATTAGTTTTATGTAATTGTCTTGTGTCATTTGAATCTTTTCACTGTTTTGAGTTGCAGCACCAACATCTTTGTGTGTGCGTTTTTTCCAGCTTGATTGGGACAGGCAGTCTCAACTGTGGGTATTAGTGGAATACACATTTCAGACGTATATTTTTCAATTCCTGTTCAACTATTCCTACCCTCAGTCTGAGTCCTTCCCAGCACACGTGGTCTTATTCTGCAGTGCAGGAGAGTTTGCCAGCCTCGACACTCTAATCCCAAAGGGACAAACCCACTGCTGTAGCTGTAGTATTGTAATTCATGACAAGTGCTCCAGCATGAGACAAACTGTCGTGATTTTTAAATCTTCAGTGTAACCTAGGCATACGCCATTTCTCAGGGTTCATGGTGGTTTGTCTAACGTGTGATCAGTCATATGTCCTTCAGAGACTGAGTAACGCCTTGGTGCGTGAAAACAAAAATGAAGCCCAGTAAGTGCAGCAGGAAGTGCAGGGCAGCTGGGAGCAGGTTTGGCAATATTGGCATTTAATTAAACCCCACCAATGATTCCTGCTTCACATACAGCCAACACAGAAGAAGTCACGACCTCCGTACTAATCACCCTGGTACCGCCCACACCATCAGGTGTGGCAACATCCAGTGGCGTCATCCTGACACGCTGTACAACCCCGTCACAGTCGGGCTGGAGCCGGTGTGCGTTGTGTGTCATCAGCACTTCTGTGCTTGATGGTGGAAAATGCGACAGGCGCTGTCGGAGCGGAGCAGGTTTCCTGCTGATTCGAACTGGCACACGTTCTCAATGCTGAAATCGTTTTTTTTTAAAGCCACCTTCTGGACTTCGTATTTCCTAACTGCACTATTGCAAATGAACCGGTTAATGGCCAGTGCAGATCTAGTGGATGCAGAAAATGCCTTTGGGGTATTGAGCAATTTAGGCTAGTTTGAGTTACATATGCTCTATACACCAATAATCTGTTCTCTGTTATCTAACGCACATCAACTGGGATTGGGACTAATCATTGTTCTACTTGGCATTGTTTCCAAATTAAGAACTTGGTTTACTTGCTTCAGAAATGGTTTGGTCAGTAAGATCTGCTTTTCTGATACCCCATCATTCACGTTCCTCGTTTGAAAAGGAATGCAGGAGGTAAAATGACCATGTCCATAACACGCCACTAATAGGTAGTCAACAAGAACATGCCATTGACTTTTTTTTGTGTCCTCATCCAAAGTTGAATAGCTAGCTGAATTCTGGTGGAGACCGTTCGTCCAGCAGGGCAGTGCTGAATTCTGGTGTTCCCCCTGTAAGGGAGTGCAACTCGGCCCTCGTCCACAGCTGTTCCCGGTGGGGCAGAAATGTTGGCAAGGATGGTGCAACTGCTAACAGATTTACTCTGAGGATATGATTGGCTTACGGGACACGCCGCAGTTCTCCTCGTTCTCTGCCGTGCATGGCGTGAACACTCGGGCAGCAGGTGTGGGAGTTGGGTCCCAGCCCTGTGGCACTGCCAACAGCAGTGGAGAGGATTCCTGCAGCCTCTCGTAGGGAACCGGGCCTGATACATTTGTCAACAAGTCCTCCAGAAATAAATTAATCGGGAAACCGAGGAAAGAACCTTGATGAAGGCAGCAGATTGTCTGATTATGACCATTCTAGCATTTTAGATTTAAATGCTTCGTGTTCTGATCACACAACTGTAAATAAGTTGCTAACTGCACATGGTAAATAATAACGGAGTTAATTAAGATCTTTTAAGAAGTTAAGATCTTTAAGATCTTTTCCACTGAAACTCAATGTAGAACGCATTCTTGTCACCTCCTACCAGACTCCTGCATTCTCCCAGTTTTGCTTCAGTAAAATCTTCTCCTCTTTGCACAAACTGATTAGACAACTCGGAGACGTCTTGTGTCCTTTATCACTTCAGGACCGGTTTGTTTGGGTGCGTGCCGATGGCCCTGAACTCGTCATCGTGTGCTGGAGGAGTGCACGTGCATGCCGCTGGACTGTTGTTGAACCACTGGTTCGGTGGGCGTTGATCTCCGAGACCCGAACACGTGCACGGCCCCATCACATTGCACTGGACACGGTCCTCTGAATTCCCGTTGCCATGGTGCATTGAGGGAGGGCTTTCAGCGTCCTTCTGCAGCTGCAAAACCTTTATTTAGACAATCGGGTCCCTCTGATTAAACAGGGTAAAATTGAGATTTAGCAGGGTAAAATTTTGACTAAGCAGGGTAAATCTAGAATAAGCAGGGTAAATTGAGATTAAGTAAACTGGGTAAATTGAGATTAAGCAGGGTAAATCGAGACTTAAGAGACGAGAGGAAGCTCTTGTTTCTTACAGACGTTCCTGCGAGCACTGCAGCCCAGACGGATCTGTACATTTGGCAATATCATGCACCGGTGTGTTTTTGCCAAGACTTTTTTATATATATTATTTCGCAAAAACATTTCACACTACTGCATTGCAAGACTAGGGAACAGTGTGTTGGCTTTTCCGGGTGAGAAATGACATCCTGCTCTCGGTGTGTTTTTGAGCACAGTGTGTATCAGCCTCAGAGGCTGCGTCTGCTGTCTGGGCCAGCTCCTGCAGTTCCTGCGCTCAGCCCAGACATGATCAAATGAGGAGGAGAAGGAGGTGGAGGGGGGGGGGTGTTCTCTGCCTTCCTCTCCCCTGAAGGTGTGCCCTGTGTCACAGCGCTGCCGAGCTGACACTCTGGTCCCTCTCTGTCTTTCATCTTTCTCTCTCTGTCTGTCTCCTCCTTTCCTCCAGCGTTGTTCATCCCCCACTCTTGCCTATGTGTGTGTGTGTGTGTGTGTGTGTGTGTGTGTGTGTGTGTGTGTGTGTGTGTGTGTGCAACAAACTCTTTTACTCGCTGTGCCCTTTGATCACTTCCCTTGTTGGGCCTCAGACGGACTTTTTTGAGGACATTTTTAACATTATGGTTTTAATTCCATGTTTGTCTCGGTTACATGTGTCTACTTGATTGGACGACTACTCATTGTGTCCGACGAGAGATCGAGACAATAACGTCCGAAGTCTCTGTCTTCAGACGGTGTGATCAGTATCTGCACAGCAGTGTCCTTGAGTACCAGACGGGAGTCTCGGCCCCTTTGTGCCATGTGCGGTGGGGGGGGGGGGGGGGGGGGGTGTGTGTGTGTGTGTGTTCTGTGCCACCTTTTTAATTAAACATCACCCCACATCGAGCCAGCCGTCAGCCTGCATTACAGGGGCCTCCAGCAGGCGTGTGGGTGAGGGGCGTTTGGAGCTGGGTGCTCGTGAACCCCGACGGAAGCCCCTCGAACGCTGCGTGTTTCCTTCCCATGATTTAGCCTCTTCCCTCTTAACTCGGCTGTTTTCGGATGCAGTCTGAAATGCAGACTGGAGGGGGGGGGTTATGGAGCGCTCTCAACAGTCCCCCCCCCCCCCCCCCCCCGTCTGCTCAGGTGCATGGTGGCCGGAAAGGGGAGTGGCCTCTGGCCCTGGGCCCCTCCCCTTTTCTTTTTTCTTCTCGTGCGTCTTTTAAAGGGCTGAGCAAAGAGCAGGGCTGTAGAAATGGGTCATTAGTTTGGGGGGAGGGGGCATGGGGGGGGGGGGGGAGACCTCAGAGAAACGTGGCATTAAATATGGATGAGCACCATTTGTATTGCTCTGCCAGCCCGCACTGTGACTTCAAGAGCTGCGTAGTTTCCATCGTAGTGTGTGTGCGCGCGCGTGCGTGCGTGTGTGTGTGTGGGCGTGTAGGTAAGGGTGTGCGTGTGTTCTGCGGAGAAGCACTGATCAAGGGTTCCTGGTGATTAGAAGGTTTCCACTGCAGCATCCGTCTTTGTGGACGGCTCTACTGTGTTTTTTGTAGCTGGAGGACGGTGGTGTGTTTACAGCTAGTTTGGTGTAGACACACACAGCTAGAAAGGGCCCTGCTAGGTACTAGTGGGTTTGTTTGTTACTTCTAATAGTAAAAATAATAATGATGAGTATATTATCTAATGTAATAATTTGTAAAACTTTTTACAAATTTTTATATCAGTGTATACTTTTTTGAATAATCTTTGCTTTTCTTATATACATTTTATAGTACGTATGGTTTATGGATTCTGTTGGTGTTATGTTTGCATGGGAATTTTTTTTTGTTTAAATTCTCATATTCTGTGTGTGTGTGTGTGTGTGTGTTTACGCTGCAGTGCGTCAGGAGCAGGGGGGATGAACCGTGAGGAGGCCCCTGGGAAGTCTCCTGAGGAGATGTACGTTCAGCAGAAGGTGCGAGTGCTGCTCATGTTGAAGAAGATGGGATCAAACGTAAGTGTCACACACCTCAGCCCTGCCCGTCTGCACAGACTCCACCACAAGGGTGCGCTCCCAACACCACATCTGGCATTTTGCCAGCTCGGCCACGCCTCACTGACGAACCGCCAGCTGGGGCGTGAATGTCAGAGCAGGAAAAATGACCAAACTGCCCGAGTCACGTCTTTTTCCCTTTACGTATTTCCCACAAAAGCCTTTTCACTCCGAGCTCGTTTTGCCCTGTTGCTTATTTGGCCTTGTGCTCCTTCTCTGACCCCCCCCCACGCACCCCCACCGCCGTGTGCGTGCAGCTGACGCCGAGCGAGGAAGCCTTCCTGCGAAACTACGCGGGCGTGGTGCACAGTCAGATGAGCCAGCTCCCACAGCACAACATCGACCAGGGTAAGGCCCTCGCCACCCACACCGTCGGACGGACTGGGTTCCATACAGCAGCAGAGCAGGGCCCGGCCGCATGCCTGCGTGTCTCGCTGAGTGTCTCGCTGAGTGTCTCGCTGCGTGTCTCGCTGCGTGTCTCGCTGCGTGTCTCGCTGCGTGTCTCGCTGCGTGTCTCGCTGCGTGTCTCGCTGCGTGTCTCGCTGCGTGTCTCGCTGCGTGCCTCGCTGCGTGTCTCACTAAAGGGCCGGGTGCTTGGAGGAGAGCCAGAGGGATTTGGTCTGACTTTATCCCCTTAGCCTGCTGCCAGGTGTGCAATTATGGTATACATCCAATCATTTTCTTTTAACCTCCCCAAAATCACATTTCTACTGATTTTGTAAGGAATAGCAGGTGAACACAAAACACCGTGTTGCATTGTCATTGACTATTTAAAAGATGGAGCACGTTCTCTCCATATAAAAGAAAATGCAGACAGAATTATTTTTGATTTTTTCCATATAGCAACAAGCAGAAAATTGACGACATTGCCTTTTTCTTTTCCTGCGCCATGGTCAGTATTCTTTTTCAACACCAGAGGGCGCCAAGTCAACATGATTGTGCCAACGTGACCCTCACGCACAAGGAAACAATGTGAAGCTGAAGCTCACCACAGGGACTGGTGCTCGTGATTCCAGCCGGACACATCAGCTGGGCTCCAGGCTCAGTTGAGCTGAGCGGCACTTTGTCCTGGTCCTGCTGGTTCCATTTGCTGGCCATCACACCCAGCACGCTCGGGCCAGTCAGGTCATTGCTATCCACAGTGAAGCCCTAGGCCTGCAATTTGTCTCCATGACACTTCGCCTGTGTGTGTAGCCTGTGCGTTAAACACTCCCCCGTCTGCTTTCAAACCTTAATGAGGCACGGGGCCTTTTTGTGTTGAGCGAAACACTTTAATTCTATTTTGGAGATTAATGAAGGGGTCTGGAACGCGTGGCCTAATATGGACCAACAGCTAGCATAACACTAAGTTTGAGATATAAATACTTGCCTCGCAATCACAAGAATGTCAGCATTGTGTTTTTGTTTTATTATTTCTGTAGAATATCTGCGTAAATCCCATGTGGGACAGAGATGGATTTAATCACGTAGAGCATAACTGCTTTTACATTCATTACTGAGGCAACTAAACCGATATCGCTCCATGTCTTGAATACGCACTGAAATATTAGTATTCATTTGTTCTTGTTTTTATTTCTGTGTGAATGGATGACTGGGTACCATTTTGTAAATGAACAGGGCTCCTTACCTAGATGATGTCTGACCGGAATTTCAGTGTTTTCTGTTCAGACATCATCTAGGTATAGAACCCTGTTCATTTTCTAAATGTTCCCTATTTATCCGAGTAAGTTAAGGAGACTTAACAGGATTTGACTTTTGATGTGTGAGGGTTTGTAATATATTATACATGGTAGAGGTGCCCGCTCTATTCCTGCATGAAGGAATGTATTTAGTTCAATAAACCTGGCTCCAGTGTTGAATAATCTGTTGTTTAAGACCGTGGTTCGTTGGATCAGGTTTGGAGTTCTGAGGGGCAGGAGAGCTTCAGAACGTGTCCAACCCAGAACGTGTCCAACCCTCCTTATGTTGTTCTGCGTCCCTTATTACTGGACTGGGATTTTTTTCACCATAGTTGATGAATTGACATTCTGGCTTTGTAATACCACATGGTGCTTTCAGGTTTCAGGCAGTGCTGTTAGTGCAGAATTTGAACTCCAAATCTGAACAGCACTTTGAGAGATTATTGAAGGTTTCTGCAGCATGTGAATGGCTTGTTTGAAGCAAACAGAATGAAAGTAGTTACTGCTGAACCGTTGGATTTTTAATGCAATCTTTTCTGTCAAATGGACTATGCTACTTTTGTTAGCAAAAAACGTACTTTCTCCATCTCTGGCTTGTTAGATTGGTGCTAACGAGTGTTTCAAGACATGGTGTGGCACAGTTTATCTTTCACTCCATTCTCTACATCCCCCCCCCCCCCCCCACGAGGGGTGTGGTTTACCCCCACTCAAGACATTATGCGCTCTGTCTCTATAGGTCGCTGTTGGGTGGGGCGGGGTTCACTGCGGTCGAAAGGCGCAGAGTGTGTGTGTGGGCAAAGTCGATTGGGGAGCATGCCGGTTAGCCAATCAGAGAGGCTGCAGGACTCTCGCCAGGAGTTCAGGGTAAGGAAAGCAGAGAGTGGAGTTTCCATGGCGACGAGGAGGCAGGGCTCCACGATGCCATGTGACTGGAGGAGAGGATCGGGCCTGTTGGGGGGGAATGAGCCGGACTGTTAATTATAGGCGGACGATGTCGGAGCCGCGTTACGCACGCTTGTTGGACCTTTAAGTGCCGCCCCTCCCCAACACCCTGCACACCAGGGTCACGCGTACTGGGCAACATCAGTGCAGATGCTCTTTACAGGGCCGGACCTGTAGTGCTGTGATGGGCCGTGGGGATCGATAGATCGGCCCACGTCGGTGCCGTCTGAACGCGTCGTCCATAACCGCACACACTGCGAATGCTGTGAGGGCCTCGACCTCCTGCAGACGGCTCCACTCTGAACGCCCTCCCAATTCACGAGACTGCTGGGGTGTAAGGGGGCTCGTTGTGACTGTTTGGCTCAGCCAGTGAGGCGTGTTTCTTAAAAAAAGGGGCCGCTTAGACAGACAGAGAGAGAGAGAGACTGTCCTGCGCTGTCCCGCACTCTCTGACAGTCCCGTTCTGACTCTGGTCCATTTTGCAAAGCTCTGCGGCCATCTTTACCATCCCTCCTCTCTCTGCTGCCATAGCGATGCGCTCGGCGTGCTGTTTCTGTTGAGTCATGATCACTGCGCTGCACCTTACACACTCGACTGCACACACCCAACGCAGGACACATGAATGCAGGCTGAACACAGGGCGCCTGAACGCAGGTCTACAGGCCGAGGAGAGTCCAGCTCCAGGCTAACAGAAGTGCTGCAGATTACACCCAACCGGGTCCTCGTTTTTTTTTTCAATAATAGAAATAATTGATCGATGGAAAAATGTGTAACATTCACACACTGCTGGGAGTGTTTTGCATTATTTTGGGATCTAATGAATCTGATTAACCTCATTTAAGGCTACGGTGTGTTCATCCGAGGGAGAAAGGGGCTGACGGAGAGAAGCACGGAGAAATGGTAGCAGGTAGCAGCTGTTTGTTGAGAGGCGTTAGCAGCCCGCAGGGTGGTGATGCAATCCGATTCCGCGCTGTTGCTAAGCGACGGCACCGTAGGGCCCTGACGTTTGTAGTGCGTTGGCTGGTGCCCGAGGGACCACGCCGCGCCTCGCGTGGGGTGCGGGCGCCGGGGGGGGGTGCGTTCGCCCCAGGGACAGGGAGCTCGCTTACGGCCGCCACGTTCACGCTCCGGACAGCCGACGGTCTGAGTTGATGTGGACCTCGGAGCGGTGAAACCTCGACTCGTCTGCGTCCCAAAGTGTGTTTGTGGTGTAGACATGGGGCTCGTGGTGCCCGTCGTGGTAGAAGGCAGCGTGTGTTTCTGTGAGAACGGCCCTTCTAATCTCGTTTCAAAAGTTCTGTTGTATCACGAAGGTCAGGTGGGGAAATGTTTAGACATCTCCGCCTTTATTTTGTTGGAGTAGTGTGTGTTGTTTGATCCTGTGGTCCTTTTCCCCGTAGACCCAGAGGACGCGGTGTCCTTGAAACCCCAGCGTCTGTCCTCTCCCTGAACACACGGCTCCACGCTGCCTTACACAGGAGGCGCTTTCTTTCCCTCCGCAGACAGGACGTGTGTGTGTGTGTGTGTGTGTGTGTGTGTGTGTGTGTGTGTGTGTGTGTGTGTGTGTGTGTGTGTGTGTGTGTGTGTGTGTGCTTTTGGGACACACCCACACACATAGTGTATGTGGCTGTATAATGCAGCTCTCTCTATCATTAAGCTGTTTGTCTAATGTGGTGGAGGTTATTTGTTTGTTTGTTTGTTTGTTTGTGTTAAATAATGAAAACCATAGCAACTGTAGCCTCATCCTCAGCATAGATCATGTTCACTTTAGTTGTTCATATATGTAAAGTGTTTAATTAGTTGCATTACTGAGTTAGGCGCTCACAGGAGGACACAGTTCAGATTATTGGATCCACGTTTCATTCCAGTATAGTAGATGCTTACATAAGTCTTAATTATTACTGGTGATGTGATGAAATTAGTTATTGCACGTTGCGTGAAACCTTATTTTTGGGTGTTCATATTTTTGAAACACCAGGAAGCATTCAAACTGCATTCGGGCCAGACCTAATTTTAGCTTCTAAAACCAGAAGGTACTGCCCACCTTTGCCCTACACAGGACACCTTTGAAGTTAGACTTGTGCCCTGTTTCATGTTAATGCACCGCTGATAAAGGCACTTCAGCAAAGGCTTCTAGCCAATGAGCCGAGTCCTCAACGAGCTCTCTTGTCCAATGAGGTGAAACCTCAACGATCTCTCCTGACCAATGAGGTGAAACCTCAACGATCTCTCCTGACCAATGAGGTGAAACCTCAACGATCTCTCCTGACCAATGAGGTGAAACCTCAACGATCTCTCCTGACCAATGAGCTGAGCCGTGGCTTCCTTCATGCAGCAGGTCTGAGTGATCTGGGAGGATCGTGGGCTTTTAAGGTGGTGTGAGGAGACATGAAAGGGCCTCACCTGTCCCTCCTTCCTTGCTCATTAAGCTTGGGTCAGCCAGAACCCAGAGACATCCTAATGATGGCCTTGCATCTGGGCCACTGAGATTGCCATGCCACATGTCATGTCGTGTTAAAGCGTCTGAAGAGAAGGCCACAAAAAAACCTGTGTACACACACACACACACACACCGACACTGTCTGGTGGGTGCTTGTGTGTTTAATATGGTCTGTGGCCTACTTTTATCTTTGCACATAATTAAATCCATCAAGAGCAGGAGATGTTATGAGAAACTATGAGGGCTTTTTATAGCATAGGCTTTATTTTTCCTGAAGCACTGCTTCAAAATGTGTCAGCCAGCAGACGTGAAGCATGCTCAGATCAAAGCGCTTACCATCGCTCACTTCAGCTTCTGTGTGCTTGGGTTTGCTCTGTTAGGACACGCGATCCTTCATATCACAGACTTTTACATTTTGGATGCCTCATTCTGCTCAATTCAGCCACCTCACTTGTCCACAGGCAAGCTTTATTATCCGTTAGACACCCGCAGAACGCACGTCCTCCGTACGTACGCCGGGCCAGAAGGAGTTACATTTGGGGTTTTTTTTTTTCAGAACCTTCGTCACAACTTCATCAAAACCTGCGTGGTCATATCAGCAGCGGCACGTGCTTCATGAGAACGGCCCAAGCTTTGGCCGACAAGGACAAACCTGCTTCAGCAAGCAAGATTAAGTTCTGGGAGATTTCCTCCAGAACAGACATCCTCTTCAACCTTCAGACGAAGGTCCTGAGTGTTGTATGGGAACTCGAGGGCCACTGAGCGCTTGCGCTGATTTATTTGCTGTTTTGATGAAATTGTTCAGTGATCCTTATTTATCATTGAACAGCTGCATCTTCAAATCCTGTTTACCTTCCAGAACAAGTTTGTTTCTTGAGCTGAGACAGAATTAGTAATGAAGGATTTGAAATGATAAGCAACCCCCCCCCCCCCCCACCCCACTGCCATCAGTCTCACCTGATCCCTGAACAGAATGACAAGTGATACCTTTCATCCTGTAGCTGTCAGACTTCCCACAAGGCAGTGGAAATTACATGTTTGTGTCTTCCCCAGAGCAACGCACTTCACCGCGGGGCTTTGTTTGAGCTGGGTGCCTTTACTTCAGAGTAACTCTCCATGCATTATCCACTACTTTAGTCACATCTTCGGCGCAGAAACGCAGCGTGTCTGGTCGTTCTGTGGGTGAATTCTTGGGTACGTTCTTGCTGACAGACGCAGCTCTAGATAGCAGGGGTCTTCTCGAAATGTGTTATGAATTATCTTTTTGATGTTTTTTTCCTGACTTGGACTTGGCATGGTTCCTTGGTCTTTGTATAAGTTGTTTAAAGAATCTGGGGGCATTAAAGAAAATAAATAAAATATTACAGAGGGGGGGGGGATATTCTCCCTGGAGTTTGCACAAAATGTTATAAAAAATATGTGAGCTTAAAATACACAATGCTGTTAGTTCTCCAATTAATTCATCCTGCTTAAACATCATCTAACTCTAATTTAATCCCATTCACCTGGTTGTTTATTGCACCGAGGTGCTGGGCCCCTAATCGCTCTCCAGACTCAGGCTTCTGGCCCCCATAATGCCGTGTGTATGACCGTAATCCCCTTGAGATGTGGATGACCGTGGCCCGATGTGCTTTTGCTCCTCCCGTGCTGTGATTGGTCACAGCGAGGCAGGGTGAGGGCGTCGCACTCTGCCTCTGGCCCCGCCCCTTTCATGCTCGGATCTTTACGGTTGGCTACAAATATAACAGTTGGAGACCCTCTGAAGTCCTCAAGCTTTAGTTGACAAATGTGTGAAGACGTGTGAGGAATTGGTCTCTATCTAAAGACATTTGTACTGTAATTACAATCATAAAACAGGATAAAGGCCAGTGTGCATGTTGGCACATTGTAATTGCACAACAATGCTAAAGTGTGCAGCACATGCCAGTATAAACATGGAGTGGCATGTATGTTGATGCACTGTTTTGTTTTTTATTTATTTGTTTGTTTACCTTTTGGACCAGAACTCTCTCACTCAATTCCCCCGACTGTGTGTTCCCCATCAGGTGCGGAGGACGTGGTGATGGCCTTCTCCAGGTCAGAGACGGAGGACCGAAGGCAGTGAGGCCCCACCCTGGGTCACCTCCTCACTACAGAAACTCCCCATTCACTGCAGGGGGGAGACGGTCGGAGAGAGGAGGGGGTGTGGCTGAGCTGGGGGGGGGGGGGGCGGATCTGGGTCCGTCATTGATCGCTGCCTGCCCTCAACCCCCCCTCTCCCCCTCCCTCTTCTTCACTCCCATCCTCTTCCTCACACTAACCGTCACACACTAGGGGGCGGAGTGCCAGGGATGCCCAGGCTCTCGGATGAGGTCGTAAAAACGAATCGCAAAGTGTGACATCTTTTTCTTTTTTTTATTATTTGTATTTTTTTTTTTACGTTTTGTGTGCGTGTTCCTCAGCTTGGTGCTGGGTGGTGCAGTGGTGGCGTGATGCATCTGTCCTAGTGAGAGGTGGAGTGGACCAAGATCTTCATATGTCTGGTCAAACCAAGAACAAAGTCTGGGGTTGAGAATTAGGACTTTTGCATTATTGTTTTAGGGGTTTTATTTGGTTTTATTTGTGTATTTTGCTCTTGTTAAAATGCTAACTTTTGTTTTTGTGATTGTTGAACTCTCAGCCAGATTGTTACCCTCTCACCATCGTGTCACCATATTAATGTGTGAGGTGTTGGGGAAGCCACTGCACTACATTAAGAACATGAATGAGTGTGTGTGTGTGTGAGTGTGTGTGTGTGTGTGTGAGCGTGCAAGTCACGCGTGTGTGTGTGTGTGTGTGTGCACAATGCACACAGGTGTACAACAATTGCCTGACTCAGTAATGTCATTTTTGGATGTTTGGATTAATGTGAAATTTCAAAACTTTTTTATTGTAAAGACAATACGGGGGGGGGGGGGGGGGTGCTAGTGAGCAGAATTGTGAGCGGTTTCTTCTATTGTAAAATAATTTTTAAAGCTATTTACTAAATGTCTTGGGCCTTATTTATTTTTCCACTACAAATCAAAACTGGGAGGTGAACAACAAAACGTTGTGAACACTCTGCAAGGGAAATTAGCAGTTAGATAGTTAATATCTCATTATTAAGCTTTATAACCTGCGGTCCTGCAGAGTTCAACAGCAATTCTAGTCCCTGTATTCAGCATTCTGTGCAAGAAGGGAATCTTTCTTAAGAGAACTGCCCAAGCATTTGTTCCCCCTTTTAAACTGGAATGTTTGAGATGGATTGAACTTTGGTTGTTTTCATTATATTTGGCCTCAAACATTTTGGTAAAGTGCTTAATTTTTAATGTGCATTCATATATTTTGTTAACTTGCTTAACTTAACTGTAGCTTCAATGTTTTGAAACATGATGCATGCCTGCCTTGTGGTCCGATGGTGTACTTTCAAGTAGATCTTTGAAGGTCGTAAAAACCACAATGAACATCACTGGTTATTTTTTTGATGTCCGTGGAAGCTAGTCCTTTTAAATATTCTCAGAATGGAAGTTGTCATGGTAACTTATTGGTATCCTGTTGGCAAGAAGTGGTTCCTCTGAATGTGCTCAGTTGTCAGCTGCTTGTGTACGCAGGCTTCTTCTCTCTAAAAAATCATCACCATCAGTGACGAGGATTACTACAGCTGTGTTTACTCTCATTTGTCTATGCATTTTTTTGTTCTTGAAGGATACAATTTATATTTTTGAAGCATACCTAGACCACGAATCTCTATGTAGTGACTTCCTCGGACGACTTCCTCATCGGAGAGGAGTCTTATGGAGATTGAATGTGACGATAGAAGTTTTGTTCAAAAATACTCGAGCTGTCCTTAAACCTGTAGCCACAACCGTCTCTTACAGCAGTCACATCAGATTAAAGTACATCTCTAGTCTTTGTTCTTTCTCTCATTTGAGTTTTTTTTCCTTGTCCGTCTCTAAATGGATTCTTCCATGTTCTTGAACTTAATGCTTCCAAAACGTGAACCAATAAAAAAAATGAGTTTAAGGCGACCAGTGGTGTGGAGTGGTGGTGTTTAAGGAAGACCTTAATCTGAAAACTCCACCAATCATAACAGATTGGGTTGATCTTCATACAGATTGCGTACAAGGTGCAGGACTACAGCATGTGTGATTAGTGTTATGACAGGGATGGTTCGGATGAGGTCATATCTTATTCCTGCTGCTGAACTCCTATACCAAGAGCATTTTGTAGCCCACGCATTGATTCAGGGTCCTGATAATATACTGTAGTCAGGACTGCTCAAATCTTGTGCACTCAAAGAGGCTGATTGCATTCAAGTTGAGTTGCTGCAGGTGCTTTAAATAAATGAAGTGAAATAACTAATACTTTGAATAATAAAGATGAGGCAGATCATTTTTGCTAGTGTGTTTTTCTATAAATAATGCCAAGTGAAATAAACATATAAAGATTTTAATAATACAGGAATAATCTCTCTTGTTTGGCTTGTAGGAATGACAAATTGCTTATGGGACCATTTTCTTAAACCACTGCACCACTATGCGCTTTTTATAAGTGCTACCTCAGGAATGAGAATATAATATGGCAAGCACCGTTCAGTATGCACAGAAAATGCTGCTAATTGCACAGTGTGGTCTAATTCACCATAAGGGAGTGTCATATTCTTCTCTTATAAGTAACATCTGTGTGCAGTCCTGACTGCCGTCTTTAGATGCAGCAGAGACTGAGCGTATACGAGGTGGGGAAAAAATAGCACAGCCGGTGTTGAATTTGACGCATCGCCCTCAAACTGTTCTATGTGCTTTCAGGCAGTGATACGTCTGGCAGACCACCATAAAGATTTAGATAAATATTTGATCTTTTGTTTTTATTAAGAGACGGGTAATTGTGTGCTAAGAGCATGCATGCCCAGACGTGCAACCAGCTTCCATCTAGCAGAGGGAGAGGGAACAGTACAGGCGGTTATGATAACGCGCCCTCGGCACGCGGGGTTACGTAACGCTGGGTGTCTGAACAGCAAAATGACGGAGCGACCGGTCCGGGCGTGTTGATGCAAGGGACGGTGCGGCTCCGGTTGCTGGTTTATGGGGTTTAAAGGAAGGCGATTTCTGATCGTGTAAACCGAATGAGCTTTGCTGGAGGTAATGTGGAGAAGGAGCACAGCTGAAGAGTTGGGCACGTGTGTTGAAGGACAGCCAAGGCTAATCAATCTGATGCACTCCTAGTGACCCATTAAATTAACTGATTAAAACCTCCCTCCTCTCTGTCCCCTAATGAGGAGGCGGTTCTCTTGTACTCTGAAATAAAAGTCACCGTGTTTAAAAGCATGAAATAGACTTCAAAGAGAGAATTGTGAAAAGGGTTTTCACTTCAGCAGACGACACGCACGTTTCCTGTAAATGTAACATCTGCTGAACTTTTACACCTTCACAGATGCTCCGAAGACCTACGGATACGAAGCATCCAGTCAGGTTAAGATTCCTATTGCTACTTACAGGCCTATTACTATTTCTACCTCTGTTCTTAAATTGGTTATCTTCTGTAAAATGTAACTGAGAAAAGTGTAAAAGAGACCACACTTTACATCCAACACTGTCAACTTTGTGCTGTATAACTGCAGCCTAGAACAATTAGCCAAGCCTTTGTGGACTTCTTTTTAAGCTGTAGCATTGACCTCTGTTTTCATGCATGACTCCTTTTATTATATAACGTGGTGAAAAAGGAAGCATGCAGCCATCTGTTCAGCAGAAGTCTCGATAATAATAACGACGATAATCCTGGTAATCCTGCATGAAAACAACAGAACGTGCGTTCTCATCAGTTCTGTTATACGCGGGCACTTAATTCAAAGTCGTGTGTTTGAAACACCCGATTCGAGTTCACACCGCACTCCTGCCCTTCGTCGTCATTGTAGAATCTGAGCTGTGTGCTGATGCTCAAACGGATGTGCTCTGTTGGGAATTTAAAGAGCTCAAATGTACTTGCAGTTGATGATCCCAGTGGTACTGTGGCACACAATAGGTAAATACTGGTAAAAGAGAAGCACTGTAAAATTAAAGCACGTAAGTGAGTGTAAACACGTAGCAATACTGCCACTGGTCAAACACTGCTGACATTTATACTTTTGTATTTGCAGTTGCAGGTAGGATATTTTTCCTCCGATGAGTTAAGCAGACCTGTCTTGGTTTGTGTGTCCAATTCCTGTACGCCTCTTCACTGTCCTCTGCTATAGAGCTCACGATTGATATTGATGGTGCATATGTGGGAGGGCAGGTACTGTTTCTCCATTCACTCTCTGAAACGATCTTCTGTAAAGCTCGTCATTGAGGTGCAACACACACATGGACGTAGTTTTGATTTCATAAGTGGGGGGGACACAACCTGGGGTGGCGAACTGTTGAGCGGGGGGGGGGGGGGGGTGGTTGAATGAAAATTGTTGAGCGCTGTGAACAAAAATTGTTGAGCGGGGGGGGGGGGGGGGGAGCTCGGAGCTGCATGATCCTAGTGCTAGATTTGTCGCTATTTGGATATTGTTTTTTTAACCGTTAAAAAGTGGGGGGGACATGACTTCGTCGCTACTTAAATATTTGGTTTTAACTGTAAAAACTGGGGGGGACCAAAACCGGCTTTTGAAAAAGTGGGGGGGACATGTCCCCCCCGTCCCCCCCCAAAACTACGTCCGTGAACACACAACCGATTCGTCCGGGACGCTCGCGGATGTGCTCCGGCCTTCGGGAGGGTCACGGGGCGGGCACGCAGCTGCTCACGCGCGCTCCGCTCCACGCTCGTTCGGTCCGGCGGAGTTTGCGCTTGGTGCTGGTCAGCGTGAGGGAGGGGGTGTCTGCGTTGTGTTACCTGTCACTTATTTCAGAGAAAACAATAAAGGAAGAAACAGGCCGGGCTGATAAGGAGCTTTACTGAGAACCGGACTCTGTGGCTGAGGAGGAAACGTGTGAGCTACAAGTGAGGAGCTGATTCATTAGGGCACATGGCACAATAAATACAAGTGTTGTACACCGAGAGGATCATGTGTTCCTGCTTATGCAGAGTTGTTATGCCTCCAGCGTAAAGGTGGAAATCAGTCGTTTCACTGGCTTAACCTACTTTCTAAAGCTGGGATTTAAGTGATGAGTTGAATATGGTGCGTTTGCGCAAGAAACTCAAACTGAGCCGGACTCCTGCCCTCCAGGATAGGAGGTGAACACACCGAGTGCTGTTTAACATACCAGTACGGTTTAACGTATTTAACGTCTGCCATGCCCAATAAGGTCTCAGTTACAGGCCTCAAAATCCCAACTAACATGAACAATACTGCAACATTTAAACTCATTCTGTGCCAGGTCACTCTTTATTTTACACCAGTTTCTCACATTTAGGACAGATTAAAAGCAACACTGTTGAATAACAATCGGTGGGTTTGGTGTAGTAATGATGGGAAAGGCCTTTGTGAAGGCCGCTAATTGTCTCTGTTTCAGCGGGAGGAGTGTCCGCTCTTCCTTTGATTATGAAACGCGCTTTCAGCCGACGGAGTGCAGGTGCACGCGGCGGGACGCGTCTCGTTACGCCACGCGCAGCCCTGCAGCAGACGGGAGCGCGCACGTGTCCATCACCGTGAGTAGTGATGGCATCATGGCACAAACCTCCTGCCCCTAACCCCCTGTGCACTGAACTCCCACCGTCTGCCGCTCTCGCCATTAGGGTGCGGCGTGCTCTGCAGATCCACCGCGAGAGCCTGCAGGGATCTCACGTGTGATCAAATATCCGACGCAGGCATGGCTTCTGTTACCACGTCCCACCGGATGATCAAAGCCTTTATGTGTCTCGGTAGGGCGTGGATGATTTAAATGTCTGATTTAAATAATGTTCTACTGAACTTCTTGCTTTATTCTCACGGGAACATTCATTTATCCACATCTGTCTTGACATTAGTCGGGCGCAATATCGTCTCGTTTGGCCGCTGTGGCCGGGCCCGTTACCGCGCACACGGTGTCGTAACGATGTGCTGTGATGGCGCTGCAGGTCGGCGTGTGTCGTCGCTGCTCAGGCCTGTGAATCCTGCAGACGACGCCTGCTGCTTTATTATTCCGAGCTTTGTCTCTGGGAAAAGAGCTCTGGGTGATGCAGCGCTGTAGAAATGCATGAACGAGGCACCAGATAGAAACGCGATTGCTTCCATTCTGAAGTGAAGCATGTTGACGGGCAGACTATCACTTACAGCCTTCGACGTTTGGAGCAGGATTTATAACTGTGGTGTGATCCGGACTCATGTGTGGCTGTACATAACTGGAGTTCTATGCCATCTATCACCATGACAGACTGAAGCCTTAAAACTTCAGGCATTTTCTATTTGCATAGAAATATACTTGCCCAGATATAAACACACTCTAATGTTACCAACGCACACAGAGCCCTTTCATTTAGCATTTTAGCGCTTTATATTGTTTAACTAATTTTATTTTTGCAAAGCCCACAAAAAAAAAACTCTTAATACTGCATTAGCTCCACATCAAATAAATATCTGTCGGTGTGCTGTAGGGCTTCAACTCTCTAGTTTGTCTTCTGGAAAGAACATCCAGGAAGCTCCGTTTACCTCGGGAGAAACTCCAGTGTGATAAAAGTCCTCCCCTGGGAAAAGGATGCACAGTAGTCAGTTGGCATAGCAGTGAATAATGAAAGTGACTAAACTCGGAAGTTCAAAAACATATTCATTATCCTCCCCACAAGGAGCGGTGAAGGTTACAATAGTGCACCGGGACGCAGTGAAAGGACATGCAAGGGTTGGACGACAACGTGGGATAGTGCAACTCGGAAGTTTGTGTGTGCACTCTTATCTTTCTTTCTCTAAAACAAAATGAACTCAAGGACAATACGGAGGCCTGTCTGAAGAGGAGCTCGGGACATGAAATAAAGCCTCTTGTGTCACATGTGCTTGTCTCTTTTATTGGGAAGAATGCGAGATGCTGTCGTTTGCATTGTGGTGGGCGATACTCACGATCCCTGTATCGTGATTCGCTGCCGCGGTCTCGCATGCAAATTTGCACGCAGGTGAACGGGCAGACGCACGCGCACACGCCGGCGCGCGAGAGGAGCCAACGCGGAAATGCGGCGCCCGTGAAAGCGAGGCGGGCCGTCGCGTGACTCGGCAGTCCAGACCGGGCTTGGCGGAACATCCATCACGGCCCCGGGCACCTGGCGCTCAGGAACCCGCTGTTCTTATGACTCCCAGCCGATGATCGCTCGCTGCTCGGAGCCAGAGGTCGTCAGAATTAAATCTGACAGCTTCCACTGTCAATAGCTCCCTGCACTACTTCAGTGTTGGCCGTGTCCTTTGAGGTGCAGGGCGGAGCCGGGGAAAAATAAAGCCTTTGAAGTCCTGTTTGCCTTTTCTGTCTTTTTCTCCTGTACTAAGTGATGTATGATGATTTATGTATTGATGTACGTGCTGGGGCTTGGAGAATAATTGGATGAGGATGGATGATGTGGGCAAACACACAGTGCCCTTTGGTGGGTAAACATTGTTGTGTGTGTGTATGTGTTTGTGTTTTCATAGCCTTCTATTATGGGTCAGAGGGCCAAACATTTGCCAAACCCAGATGGACAAATCCACACGATCAATCAATTAAATCAACGTTTGCATTGGGCAGAAGAACCTGTCTACTAGTTCTGTGCTTTTTAGAGCTGATGTATAGCAGACACGACAACACAAGGACAAAGACCTTGAGGTTTGTTCTCCTTCTTCTCTCCATCTCTTCTGGTCTTGGTAAGTATGCTGTAAGCATCCCTCAGCATCAGTGAATACAGTACATACTAAATGTAGAGTCTGATACGAGTCTGATTATATCTTCTTTGGAATGGAGGTCTTCATTTGAACACTAAATTATTTACTGGAATTTTATAAAGATGTAAATATTGGTAGGAAACTAAAGTCTCAGTCATATAATACACGGAAGGGAAAAATAAGGGCCAATTTGTATAAAAAATAATTTGAATAAAACTTAGGAACCTTTCTGGTCCTATTACCAGACCCCCTCTGGAGGTAACATCCATATACAATCCATATAATGTTATACTATGTACCTCCACTGGTATGTTTTCTTACACTGTTCTCATCCATACACACTGAGAGTAAAATTAGAGATCAGCTGTCCTCACATTATCTTATCCTGAGACAAACTCCTAAAATACCAGAATGGTGGGCAGAGGAATGACACAGACATCTTGAGTGGGATCCCAGTGCCACCGTAATGCTGGAGTGAGCAGAGGGAACGGTGACGTCTTGAAGAGAGCAGACTATTTAAAGACTCTCATGTGTTATGCCGTTTTGGGTGAGGGACACTCACTGTTTCCTGTGGACTAGGAAACGGCATAAGAATAGTGACAACATCAAGAGGGACTTAATTGCTATTTTAAAATGCTATAAACCCTGACATTACACCCCTTACCGAATGTTAATCTGAAGACCAGCCACCGCAGCCGGACTCGTGCAGCATCCGTGCGTTAGAAACGAGGAGACAGGAGCCCCGCTAGGTCTGCCTGGATGTACATGGGGATGGAGATGGATAATGATGATATATATACGAGTGCTTCCCTGCTCCACTTCAGTGTAATCGAATGACTCTCGGTATACTAGAAGCAGGGAAATATTCGTTCACCTTGTGCTGTGCTGACAGCCTCATATGAATTACCCGTGCAGCTTACAGTGCTGACACAGCAGGTGCACCGCAGCTAGGAGTCGAATACAAGGCTGCTGGAAAAGATATGTGCTGCTGCTGGAAAGAGGATCAATAATTAAAAGGTCATGCAGAGTGGCTGAACCACAGATGGAGAGCAGTAGTGAGACTCGTTTGCCTCTGTGTGCGCGCATGTGCATGTGTTTGTGTGTGTGTGTGTTTGCATGTTTGTGTGTGCGTGTTTGACTAAGCTTTCGATTCTCTGAATGGTGTGTCATAGCACCGTGCCCAGATGAGCTCCTGCTATTGGACAGCCTGGCCTCACATGGAACGCAATGTTCAACACAGCTTGAGTGTTTACCAGAAGAAAAAAAAAGTGCAGTAGAATAAATGTAGCAGGTTGTCATTATTATGTCTCCGAAAAGGCTTTTACTCCCACACTCGTACGTTTTACATCTCACTCTCTCGTGCTGGCTCGATATCTCATCTGTTGTGTCTGTTTTCAGGCGCCATAGCCATCTCAGCATCACACACTGTCACCTTTCCAGCCTGACTGTAGTGCCTCCATAAGAGTCAGGATCGGTGGGGGACCCTGGCAGAAATCACTGCTGAATTCAGCTGTCAATCAAACACAGACAAGCCCGCCTCTCTCCTCACTGACCTGGTTTTAATGAGAGATCCTGCAGCAGCTTAGAGTCTCAGTAGTGTCAGCCTGCCAGCCCTCGGCTCCCACACTCCCCTCTCATCCACCGGCAGCGGTAGGTGGGGGGGTCCGGCCCCCCCTCAACCTCGCCCACGCCCCATGTGACTGGCTTTTGGGGTAATGAAGCAACCGATCCCCCTTTTCCTGTGCCTGGTTAGCAGATCTCCCTCGCAGCCCGAGTAAATGCTGCACCAGACCCTCCACATCTGTTTCTTCGCCTTGTCCGCGTCCCCCGGTCTCCTCTTCGCCCTGCTGTGCCCTCAGCTGACCGACACGCACTGGTGATTTTATTGTGGTTGCCTTCGTCAGTTGGTGGGGAAGAGTGTGAGGGTATGTACCACACTACCATTGTCCACCGCTTTGCTTATTGGACTCACTGCAGGAGTAGCAATGACCCTTTCAATAGGGCAGCAAAGGGCTCTAACCCGTAAAGTAACCTAACCTAAAGGGCCATATGGGGCAGAGAGGGAAGAGCGTCTCAGGGGAGCACGGCTTGCAGGGGGGCGGTGGGCCAGTGTGTGGGCCAGTGTGTGGGGCAGTGTGTGTGGGCAGTGGCAACACAGTCCTCTTCCCATGATCCACAGAGGACATATGATATGAGCTCCAGAAAAAGGCGTGAACTCGAGAGTCCGGCGCAGGCTTTTATGGAGGTCAAGGGTCAATGTCTTTAAAATGCAACTGGCAAAGTTTCTCCATCAGCAGACAGCTCTCGGGAGAGCATGTGGAGAAGAACCCAGGCAGGACGAGGCCTGTGAGATCTGCTCCAGCACACAGAAAGCTTGGACTGATTTCACCACTTAAGTCTTTCATCCTATTCTGCTAAACTGGCATTTAAGATCACACCCACCACAAAATGCTTAATAATAAGATAAAAAGCCAGATAATACTACTAATAAAACACAATCTCTTCACTTCCTTGTAAACACCAGAAGGATCCACAAGCCCAAGATTTTATCAAAAAACAAGACAATGGTTTGCAGAGATTTACAGAATAGATACGTTTACATTTACAATTAGGTAATTTAGCAGACACTCTTATCCAGAGCGATAGCATAGATAGATAGTAGCATAGATAGGTCAGAATTCAAGATACCCTTGAACCAGACTACTACTAAACTACAGGAATCAATGACATTACCTAGTACAATTAAACAGGCTCACCTAAGCCCAAATAACCATAGACAGATAAACATACAATTTAAGAACGAGGACAACAAGTACATTTAAATACTCAACAAACAGGTGAGTCTTCATCTACATTTGAAGACAGCAAGAGACTCTGTAGTCCACGCAGTAAGTGGAAGATCTCGGAGCCAGGACAGAGAATAGTCTTGAGTTTTGTCTTCCGTGAGACTTTAGGATACGTATTATTTATAAATAGATGCCAGACATAATTCAAGATGGGGTTAAGGCAGTATTTAGTAAACATGCCAAACCTCAAGACATTTTGAATATGCCTAAATAGTTAATATGTTGGTGAAAAAATATTTGAAAAATATTATTTCTTTAGAAAATAAAATATAACACAAAACGTTTT
Organism: Brachyhypopomus gauderio; assembly: GCF_052324685.1. Taxonomy (NCBI): domain Eukaryota; kingdom Metazoa; phylum Chordata; class Actinopteri; order Gymnotiformes; family Hypopomidae; genus Brachyhypopomus; species Brachyhypopomus gauderio. The sequence continues at coordinate 789,090 of NC_135220.1, forward strand.
TCAAAATAAATTGTTCATTGTATTTTGCACAGCACAGGCTTTTAGTTGAACATATTAATTTTCTGCTTAATATGTTCCAGGCAGCATCTACTGGGGACGTAGTTTCACTCTTCAGCTCTGTTGCACTCAATCAAAGAGCCTCTGTAGACCCTGCTGTGGAGATGAAGACCGTAGTGGACGGTGCGGGACGGTGCGGGACGTGTCAGGATTCTGACAGCCTCCTGTATCTATTTGGGAGGTTGTAGCAGCCTGACAGAAGGCACTTATCCCCAGTCATACCTTCCTAAAGGTACAGAGTAAAAATTGATCTAGCGATATTCAAGCCTGAGATCTTAGTACAAAGGCAGTGGAGAGATACACTTAGTGTTCTATAGCAATACAAACTCAATATTCTCTCATTAGTGAGATTTAATGAATTGAATAAATGTTTATGTAGAAAAATCTGTTTCTGTTTTGTTTTTTTTTTCTCCAGAAAGTGGGTGGAGTTCCTCCGAAAGTGAAGAACTGGAGGCTCTGAAAGAAAGCGCAGGTTTAATGAGAGTGACCTTGAGCAGCACTCGGCTTCTCTGCTTTGTAAGAGTGAGTCATAAGGTAGAGCCTTTGAAGCTCTGCTCATGAATATGCATGAGGCAGACTGCAGGCAGAGCTGTTCTGAAGTGCTGCTGCCACACACATCAACATTCCATTTTGATTTATCATCACCACCATCACAGATAACACGAAATATGAAGAGTTTAACACTGGAACACCAAATACTGATGTTTGACAAGATTGTAAACGAAGAAAAGATAAGCCCTGCATTGAACGGAGGTTTTCTTATTTTTTTCAAAAATGACTTTGCTTTGAGGTTTGATAAATGTCAAACGCTGCTGAGTGAACTGAAGGTATACACACTCATTTTAAAGAGTGAGCCTTTATTGTTTTAACGTTACACTTTGGTGACACTCTCTCTACTCTTGTTAGAAATGACGCATGCAAGCTGAATAACAAGACACAACAGACATCACTGACATTTAGGTAAATCCAAGTCCAATACAAGGGGAGTGTTTCGTGACCTTGTGTTACATGCTGGTGGAAGCAATTTCTTTAGTGACTGTTTTCCATGTCCTGTCTAAAGTAATGCCAAGCAAAATAGAAAGATGTAAAATGGTTCATAACTGTATGATCATGTCAATGCAAAGGCGAACTGTGGTGCTATATTTACATTAATTCCTTGTCGGCTTTCTTGCTAACTATCTCCTTTACGTCCTTTCACTCTTACTCACTCTCTCTCTCTCTCTCTGGAGCCCTCTGGTTTTACCCTGCACACACACACACACACACACACACACACACACACACGAACCAAAATAACCTGACTATTTTGAAGTCTGTTGCTGTAAGCCAGGGAGAAAAAATAAAACCCTGCATGATGGAAGGTGAGGCTCGGTGGAATTAGAGGAGTAGAAGAGAAGCTTTGGTGAGTTTTGCTTTGCTTCTAAGAACATGACAAACCCAATCCTTCAGCCCCTAACAGACACAAAGGGAGACTTCAAGTTCTCCCACACGCACTCAAATGTTTAAAGGTGGGTAATCTCAAGAGCAGGAATATCTCTTTGACGTCTGTTGTTTTGGTATGCCTGGTGAAGTCTCCTTTACCCTTCAATCTGAGGGGCTGAGGTGCTAAACGGGACTCACTGTAAAACTGAGAAGATACAGGACTGTGAAGGACAGCAGAGACCTTTACCCTAAAACAAAATACTAAAGATGTCTGCTTCAGCCAATAGCCAGCCTAGGAGTGGAACCAAACTCCATTCACACCTAGGGAGAACATTATGTCTGTATCTTCTTAAGGAGTTAAGAGGACAGACACACTCTGGAAACACCTCTATTCAAAAACTGCTGTCCTCTCAAACATTGGCTTTTCCGTCTTGAACATCCACAATGACCTCACTATTCCACAGAGTAACAGACCACTGGGACTGGGGGGGGGGGGGGGGGGTCTTCCACTTTTCTAACCCAGTTTGTGTATAGCCAGAGAGGAACAAATGCTCTTTGTGTTGCATTCCAGGCAGTGACCAAAGACAGCCCCAGTTCATAGAGCCATCCATTTATAGTAGATAGGAGTTTATCAGTCTGTCTGTTTGGTTAATAACTAATGCTGACATAGGACTCACAGAGATATTAATAGCCTATATTAAATTATTTTATTTTTACTAATGTAACAGTGTCACACACATTTGCTACTGACACAGTATCAGAAATTGTCAGGCTAGGAGAGAGAACTGCCATACTCATGACCGATTCCCAATAGCCTTATTTTGCATTGCTGGGTGAATTCAAAGATGGCCTGGGGAGCTATATTCATGTGCATATGTGTTCCATTAACAGAATAACAATATTATTGTTCTTTTTATTATTTTAATGAGCGCATAATTTGGACACATATCGTTAAAATGATCTACATTATCTCTGCCACCCAGAACAACTAATGATAGGCCATTACTTCCGTACTGCAAGAACCATTACAGGGACAACCTTACGTGCCAAGATCATGGACTGGAGAGTGTACAACTAAATGTACAACAGCTAAAATGAAACAGTTACGTTGACACGGCTGCACCACATGCATTGATTCTTCATGAACGGAGGCACGCCCATTGCTAAGTACAGAAGGGTCAGACATAGCTATAAACAACCCAGTAAACAATATGTACTTTTTGTGCACATTGGTGGTGCACTTTTTCTTTTAATCAGTAGTAAACATTCACAACATGTAAAATATCAGTTTTAGCATATGTGTAGCATGCATCTCTGAGATCAAAACCCATAAACAAACTATCAGGTCAATAAGCGCAATAAGCCACTCTGTATTCAGCATATTGTTCCAAAGGTCAGCACTAAAAAAGTGGTGAACAAAATGACAGCAGTCTACTTGAGACAGATAATAGATATACAAGCAAACAAACAAACAAACGAACGAATGAATTTGCCAACATTCTCCGTAATCAGTTGCTGCACTATTGACCCCGTGGTCAGTGTGCAATCAGATATATGAACCGCAATCACCCTGCTGTCTCAAATAAAGGGTATAATAAAATATTTTAATTCCAGCAGATTGCATCTTCCCACCCTCCCTAGATCTATGTTTAGTTGTATATCAGCCTGCACTCTTACAATAACAGCCTTGACGTCAGCCAGGCGTCGCTCCCGTTGAGAGAGAGAGAGAGAGAGAGAGAGAGAGAGAGAGAGAGAGAGAGAGAGAGAGAGAGAGCGGACGGAGGGGGGAAGAACGGTGGCGGCGTCGGCAGCCATTTTAGAACTATCGCCTTAACCAATATACATCTTCTGAATATTTCTTTATAGACTGAGTAAAACTGCACTGCGTGGAAGGGGAGACGTAACACTGATTCAACCCAATCGTTTTTTAAACAAAGACGGGATGCTGATCCGTAGGTATAAACCTCTCGTTTCTGCTATCGGACTGGTCCTTGGACTATTATGCGCGGTGGAGGCATCCAAAGGTAAGTCGTGAGCCAGACACAAATGTATTAAGTGTATCTGTTAACTGTGCTCTCCACGCGACGGTTCCGATCCAGCTTGAAGGACTAACTTAACTGTGTTCTGATGCAAAAGCATGCACATGATCCCTAATAGGAGTGCTTAAAGGATGCCGCGTCGGCATTCCTAACAGTGGGCTCGCTGGGAGAACCAGAATGTGGGACGGATGGATGTTGCGATCTCTATCCGTGTCATCATGCCACAACGTTTCCCTTTTGAACACAGTAAAGTTGCTGCAACGTTGACGTGTGTTTCACTGGACGCCTGGCTAAACGATGTCGATACATGTCGTATGAAATGTAATTCTGATTGTCATCGCGATGTTCTTTTACCGGACCGCTAGCGAGCCCAGTTAAAGTGTCGGTCCTAAACTGCATGACAGTCTCCGCCGGCAACACCCTTTAGCCAAGCATGTGGTAACCTTGGCCAGCTGTGTGTGTGTGTGTGTCTGTGTGTGTGTGTGTGTGTGTGTGTGTGTGTGTGTAACTGAGATTTTTAATTATGCAATGGCAAATCACGACTCGGAGGAACGTGTTTAAGGCACGACCAGAGAGGTGGAGGTCGTAATGCAAAAAGAAAAAGAAAAAGTCAAACCAGGTGTCACAGAAACGCTGTACGCATTGCAGTTTAAAAGATTCACGCACGTTAAGCCTGGTTTATGCTGGGCGCGCGGGGAAGCGCGAGGGCTCCGCTGCAGGTGCACGCGCCGCCGGTGCACGCGCCGCCGCTACGGTGTCGAGCGCCACCGGGGAACGACGCGTCCTGCAACATTCACGTTTTCGGGCGTTTAAAGTAAAAATAGTTCACGGGAGAGCTCGTGACACCGTGCCCCGTAGTCCTGGTATATAATAACAGTCTCTCTGCAGCGGAAAAAACGATCTCACGCTCGCGCGCTTATTTTTGTGCGCCTGTTTCTGCAGCATGTGACGCGATATATGGCGATATTAAGGATATGTGTACAAATATTAATGCCATTGCACGTTAAGTCACTTCGAGGAAAGGCACTACCATCTTAGATGGGATCCGCTTTGACATACACGGACACTAATGGGCTGAAGGGCGCAATAATTGTCCTGCGTAATGAAGTTGCAACGTGAGGCAGCTGGTAACGCACGACCAGAACCAGTCAACGTATTGGATCATTAACTAATTGTGCAGCACAGCCATGGTGGACTGCTGACAGTGTTCCATGTGTTCATATAGAGGGAGCAGAGAATGTGTCTTGTATATTGCATTTATTGTTTTGTGTGTTGTAGAAAGGGAAGAGAACTTCACTAGATGTGTAGTCAGAGCATATATATATATATGTGTGTGTGTGTGTGTGTGTGTGTGTGTGTGTGTAACAGGAAGTTACAAATATATAACAGGACTTTACAGAAAAGTAGCACTTAAGAGTTCATAACACCCATGATATTAATATTATGGCATAATAGTACGTAATATTAACTCAGATATTAAGGATCACCTGTTGACTGGTTGCTATACCAGTACAAATCATGTACTGTTCCATAAGTCTCTGTACTGAAATGCTGAAAAGCAACTTCCACGTTTTACCGGAGCCTGCGGTGCTCGGTGACGTGAAGACTTTGCTACCTTGGGTGTTTGGGTGGCACACCTGTTCTCTTCCGCTTGGTTCTCAGCAGAAGAGCACGTGTAAGCACTAGCACACACCACGGCCAGGTCACTCGTGCGTTGGAGGGCGTTCTTTTCATCACTTACGTGTCCTTATGTATTTTTTTTCACCCGTTCCGTGTACATGTAACAATGAAAAGGGCTTCAGGACCCACACAGGGCTGCTCGTTTAGTGGGCCTGATTCATACTCCTCTCACGCGTCATAGAAGGACTCTTTCAGACGGTATACTTTTTCATACTCTATTGAAAGCTCTCTGAAAAGAGCATTGTTCCTCTCTCACACACCTCAGAGCACACAACAAAATGTGGGCTGTTGAAGAATGGTAAAATTTAAAGTGTACAGCACCCAGACAAAAAACACAGTTCAGGTAGCTCAGGTACAAATGCTCAGGTAGCTACGATGTCATTAGAATTGACTTGAACTTAAAAAATAGAATTCAACTTAAAATCCAAATGATTGGACTTATTTTCTTCATTTTATTGAGGTATAAGGGTTTGGATTGACCTGTCATTCTCAAGAAAACGGACTTGGTCTTCACGGTAATAATAGAAAGGTATTCTCTTTAGAGTGCTGCTTCCCAATTTAACCATCACGCTCCCCTCTACTTTAAAACCCAGTGACACAAACTACACATTAAACACTGCAGTCCAACTGGCCCAGCCTGCCTCATTCACGTTTGCTACGCGCGTGTGCTTTCCTGGACACCATCGCCGCCTGTAAGCAGTTCAGAACATTTCAAATTAGGGTGGGTTGAGTATAAACAGCTGCAGGCCTCTTGCTCCTGGACCCCGGCCTGCCGTGGCAGAACACGCTCAGCTTAGCTTAGAACCCGACTTATGGCACCTTCCCTCTTCCAGGGAGCCTGATGGGTAATCTCGAAAACGCCCTCCCTGCCGGAACCGGCATTCTGGCCGGAAACCGAGCATGCTCCGTGCGGTTCTGTGGCTCGCTGAATACATCCGCAATGGCACCTTTCTATTTCTGCTCTGTCAGACGTGGTGGAAATGTAGGCTGGGGCTTCTTATTAAGCCCTGGCAAACAATGGCGGGCAGAATGAATCCTGCCCAGATGCTGGATTGAAATAGCGAAGCGTGCTTGCCCTCAGGAGAACAATATTGCGTTCATTGTTCTTTCTGCGACAAGGAGACTGCAATTTCTTGCTTTAAATGTATATCCATTAAATTAAGTGTCAAGTAAATGCAATGTGTAGGGTGGAGTTAGCAGGATGTAATCAATTATGTCGTATGTAATGTGGGCAAATATATAAAGATTATTTCTGAAAATAATACCTGAAGGGTGACAGAGGTGTTTATGTAATACATACTCTCTTACCAAGTGAACTTACAATTTAACAGCAAGTTTAACTGGCTGATGGGTAATATTTATGGAGACACTTGCTGTGTTAATAGGATGTATAGGCGTTTGCCACTTGTAGTTTTTTACTGTTTCAACGCTGTCTCTGCATATTGCAGAAGCTTTGTATCACCCTATTTTGTCACTGGATCTAAACCCTGTGGAACAAAGGGCTTGTTGGCCTGTGGTTCGGGGCCACACGCTGGAATGAGCGTGTGACAATGCAGCCACTGTTACTAGCAAACTAACTCAGACATTCTGCATGCATTCTGAACCAAATTCTGAATTCCACACATGGGACAGACAGTGCAGCTACTAAAACACCAATCTGCAGTTTTGAAAGCTGTTTTATAGCTGGCGGTGTGGATGCATGTCCTGAAATCAATCAGTCTTTGTTAGGGTGGAGTCCAGTTCTAATTTCATTGGTCTCACTGAGCAATGAACTGAGTTTGTGATCTGTCATGAATAGCTCATTCATGTCTCAATATTAAGTTGGTCCATTTGAGTTGCAAGTCAGCTGTGCATTATGGTTGATCATCTAAAGCCAAAAGTTTTTGTTAAAGCACAAGAGTTCTGTGACTTAGCTTGTCTTGTAACGATTTTTATTTTGTTTGACTTGAATTAAGTTAGATTTTGACCTCATTTAAGTCAAATGAATGGACCTGATTCCATGAATTCTCTGGATCCGGATTTCTGAAATAAATGTGAGATTTGTTTGCATTCACAATATTGCAAATAAAAAAAATTAAATCAGTACGTTCTCTGAACCCATCTGAACCCGTATCTCTGTTGAATGCTTTGTCTCCGGTAGAAATGTGGCCCTTTGCCAGTCTGTGTCTGTCTGCGTCAGAGCGGCCGACTCCATGGGAACAGGTAACCAAAGTGCACGTTACCTGCGGGTGAGCGGGGCTGGGTGTCGGAGCCACAGGTCGGGCCGAAAGCCCTGCGCTGCGTGGCCAGATTTCACTCTCACTAGCTCTTTGTGTAGCCCATAGAGGTCGGATTGAGCCCCATTCACACCGCCCTGCCCCCACCCTCTGTGAAAACACCGCTGCCTTGTTGTGTGTTGGGGTTTGCTTTGGTGGACAAACAGACGTTTCCTTGAGTACATAAGGACCTCCTGCCCTGCTGCCTGTCGCCAGCGCTCTTTTCTGTGAGGGGGTGTGGGGTGGGTTGGGGTGGTTAGGTTGGGGTAAAGGGGCCCCAGATTTGCTTAACATGATGTTAGGGTTCAGAGTAGCCACTGCTCTGTAGCTGAGAATCACTTTAACAGTTCCATACTACACTATCTCCTTATTCAAATGCAAACGCTGAACCTATGGCTCTTAATTCAAGGCTATTGTTAAATTGGCTTGCTGTGATGCTTTGTGCTTGCATCTAAAAGCAGTAGAGGTTATGCCTAAACATAAACCAGTTATTTATGTTGTGAGAAAAACCACCGGGTCGTGTCCATTATGCTGTTTAATCTGAGTTACAGTGAAAATCCTTCAGTGTGAGTTACACCACATCACAACTCACTGCTTTGGTGTGACGTAACATTCTTGCAGCACGATTTGAGTAGGAAGGACATCTCACTTTCCCACCCTGGTTCCTCCTGCGTGAGAAAGTCTGAGCGTTAACGGCTGCCGTCTGCGGCCGTAGCGAGAGGCGGTGGAGTGGGCCCATGCGCATTTTCATGGCGCTCCAGGTGACTTTTGTGGATAAGGTGTGGTGTGATGCCCTGCGAGCTTTCTGTGGGAGGAGACCATTGTAATGTTGGTCCGGAGTGGGCCATTGTCTTTCATTTATTCTCACAGGGTGAATTTCACACCGCCACAGTAACAAATTTTACAATTATACTCTGTATAGAAGGGGTTCCTTGTTCAACCTTTGACGCCTACCTGCCCAAACCATCAAAGTGCAAATGCGGGTAGTTTGCCCAGTAAGCTGTGGTCTAGGTCACAATTCACTACTCATTCAGTACTTTGTTGTATTTTTTTGTCTCACTGCAATTGGAGTTGTGAATGCATCGATCGCATGCTTTGTGAGATCTCGCAGCTCTCTACACTACAGGTGTGAATGATGGTGATGGTGGTGGGGTGTCGAGGGCGTTAATTGGCAACGTTTGTCGTACCTTGCGCTGCGGCTAGCGCTGTTGGCACCCTGCAGCACCTGTGCAATACCGTCCGCAAATAGCAGCCCTGAGCCAAAGCGGGCGAAACACGGGACACGCAGGGCGGGGGGTTCCCAGTGCGGCGTACACACGGTCCCGTCACATCGCGCAACAACGTGGCTGTCCGTTAGCATTCCCGCAATACGTGGGTCTGTGTAGGCCGACCGTGCACACGAGCAGCGGGATGGTTCTGTCTTTATGAAGTCTCTTCTGGGAGTAGCTCTGTGAGTATGGTTTCAGCAGCCTGGCTCACACTGTAACCTCTGCCTCTTACTTCATCAATCAAAGTTGTTGTAGTTAACGCTCGCACACACACACACACACACACACACACACACACACACTGTGTTGCATTAAGTGGTCCTCTGAATAGATATGATATAATGCAGCATTGCCAGAGGACGAGGGTCCCCGTGTAAGTGCCGCCAGTGTTCAGGTTCAACAAAGGATCAGCCCAAATTGTCCAACACTTTGGTTACAGCAGTTAAGATTTCTCTTGGGCTCTTGTCCCTTTAATAGCTTCCATTTCCTATTGTTGATGGCTACAGATAGCTCTGCTTGAGCTGCTTCTCTCCTAATCACAACAAAATCACATCCATTATTCAAAAACAGCTCATTTATATTCGCCCTCCTGAATGTTTCTCGAGTTGTAACATACACCCGGTGACATTCATTTAGCAAACGACTGATTGCTGAACGTTCACACTGCATGTTTCGTTTTTGCTTTCGGGATCCCCCCCCCCCCCCCCCCCCCCCCCCCCCCCGAATCAAGAAACGTTATCATTAGTGTGTGTGTGTGGTATGCTCCAGTGCACCTGATGGACTTTGTTCCTCAAGCAGTGCTTGTGCACCTTGATTAATGGGCTCTCAGGTGTACAGCGGTAGATGCCCGCCTTGGGAGACTCTCATGACACACTGCGGCGTTTAGCTGAGATCTGCCCTATTCCGAGACCTTGCCCAGGAACGGAACAGGAGCGTCCCATTAAAGGATTAGGTGTCAGTGGATTTGCATGGAGATGGAGGAGGGGGGGGGGGGGGCAGGATCGTATTCCACGCCCCGTGCTCTGATCTATAAGATGGAGCTCAGTCTCCCAGCCGCTCTCTTTGCAAATGCTCCATGTGCTGGAATAATGCTGCGTTTGGATCCGCTCAGTGCTTGCGGGTGGATGTGTGGGCTGACGGAGGCGCCGTGGGCCGAGTGCCCGTGCTGGGTAAGGCCCCAGAGCAGGCGGTGTCGGCTACGTCATCTCCTCGCTCACACCACCGGCATCCACCCCGGAGCTATGAGGTTAGCAGTCAGAGGCTGGCTGTAAGACAGCCGTGTTCCAGATGCCTCCACGTCCCTGTGGACACACACACACACACACACACACACACACACACACATACACACACACTTGCCCTGGTTATCTGGGAGCTCTCAGTGACTGCAGGGGGGGTCCCAGTCTGCTTCAACCCATGCGTGTCTCCAGTCTTACCTCAGTCATTAACTGTTAATTTGAGTATGCAGACTTCCATAGGGGCGTGATGGGGAGTAAGTGGGGTGATTGTGCAATTATGTAGATTTAACTTGTATTAAGGCAGTCTGGAATTATGATTAACCATCCCCATTAATCTTAAGGTGTGAGAAGAAAAAGCAGTGATCAGGCTGATATCTCTTCCACAAGTTTTGGGAAGGAAGCATTTTTAAATGTGGCCTGCGTAATTTAAAGGGTGTATCAACATTTTTCATTGTCAACATTTTGGCATTCTTTCCTCACTACACAGTGGCAAAAACCAAATGACATCAGGCAACCGTCAGAGACCACAAACATATATATTAAAGAATTATAACACGATATTATTATCATAATATTAGAACAGCATGATAAGAGTACGAAAAAATTTATACATTGCTTGCCCACAAGATTCATTTCACGAAATATCCAGAGTGACATTGATAGTATTACACTGCGCAAGGCTGTCTCTTTATATAACACTGAACAATATTGCCTGGATATATGGGATGAGGGAGTAGACTCCTGCAGTGGAAACATAGAATATTGGAGCTTGAATAAGCTAATAATAACACAATCCACATGTGTGTTATTATACTTCAGTATATGAGTGTGAAACACACTAATGTTTACATGTTGACCTTCACAGACAAGGGCCAATCAGTTGGAGAAGATCAGTTGACAAGGGCCAATCAGGTCGAGAAGATCAGTAGACAAGGGCCAATCAAGTCGAGAAGATCAGTAGACGAGGGCCAATCAGCTGAGCTTAGAGACCCAATCTAAAAAAATGAATCCCTAAACAGACCAGAGTCAGTAGTGGTTGTGTGGAATATTTCGAGTCGATAAAATGAGAGGCCACCGCTAATGTGCCTGTCTTTAGCAAACAGCTGTGTCTCTTGATCCAGCATTAGTTATTGTGCCTTGCAGGCTGACATGTTCTTGCTATTAGATGCTCTTTGTGTTTACGGTGCGGTGCATGTGCCCAGCAGGAGGGATGCTGCCTGCATATGTCGCCGCGTTCTCTGCTGCGGTTTCCTGGCCAAGGGCACGCTTGTGTGGGCGAGGCACGCTGGGGTGGAGGGGGGGTTACCGGATGTGGCTCAGGATCTGTGTGCTTAAAGTTAATGGTGCGGCACATCGTGTTAAAGTATTTCTCCGTGTGGTGAGATCGGGGGGGGGGGGGGGGGGGGTTGGCTGTGTGCCCCTCACACTGTGGGTGTGGGTAGGCACAGCAGAAAAGTATTACTGGCCACATGAGCACTCCCTCTGTAATCTTATTTCCCCACATGGCCCAGAAGCCAATCATCTCCAGAAACCAGTCCTCCCAATAATCAACCAGTCCTCTCCATAACCAGCCCGCTCCGTTACCGGTCCTCTCCGTAACCGGTTCATTCCATAACCAGTCCTCCCAATAACGGGCCCTCTCCAGAAGTTAGTCATCTCCCAGCAACTCATCAGGATTCTGCTGTGCGGCTGGCACCGTTGCCCGGAGCCACTTAAAAAAGCTAATTTACTACAACGTCTGGGGCAGCTTGTGGGTTTGGCTCCACGGCAAAGTGCACAGCAGCAAGATGTCATGTGGGACTGGACTCACGGCCTTTTTTTTATTCATGGTTGAGTTGCTTTTCCACTTGACTTGTGGTGCCATAACCGCTCCTATAATAACCAGGCACCGCTGGCATTTCAAATGTGTTTCTAATTCCAGATGGATTTCTAATAGGCCAGTACAGTGAATGTCCAGGCCGGGAGTGTATGGATGAAGGAACATGAAAGACAAAAAAACAAAAAGCTCCCTCCAGATGAACTCATCACAGAATTTAGGAGCGATTTTTATAGGACTTATAGGAAACAAGTGTCCCTGTCTTATGCTAATGCCAAAGAGAGGCAATACACCCAGTATTAAAAATACATTTCTACTATTTTTACTGTAAATTTGATATGCTAGAGGAAAGCAAAAGCAAAACTCCCAGAGCATACAAATTCTGATATAAATTACAATTTAAGAGTCTTGCTGTATTTAGCTTGAACTTGAACGAGCTACAAAATTCCAATAAAATAAAATAAAATGATGAGTGCGAGAATATATTGCAGCACTGCAGTTAATGGACCGAGGCACATCACTGAATGTTCATCGCTGAATGACTAATTGACCAAAATTCTTTCTGTGGTCTGGTGTGATTTAAAAAATACTTAACAGAGGACTTTTATCCTGCCAGACGCAACAAAGACTTATAACTGCTCTCATTAAAGGCTGGGTTGTGTCCTAGACTCCCTTGGGAGACATATGGCTTAACTGTGTGCTGGATCTTAAGGTTTTATGAACCTGCGACTCTAAAGGGGATTATGTATGTAGTCTGGGCTGACGGCTTCTTCAGAGACAACCAGCTCGTGGGTCATATTAGATCTGCTGTTATGACAAGCAGGACCACAACCTACTTGCAGACAATAACAGCTGCTTCCACTTCGCTGCTTACATATTCAAAGGAGAAATCAAGGAAAACAGAGAGAGAGAGAGAGAAAAAAAATAATACGTAATAAGATACAGTAATTACAACATTACAAAAGTAATTACAACATTCATTGAACACTTTTCCAAATGAAACTGGATACAGAAACCCCTGCAGAGGTGATATGTGATCTATTGTGATTTCTGAAGAATCTCAAGCTGCAGGCGTCCCAATGCATTCTCAGGTCCTGTCAGAACCCCAGAAAGGAGAACACAGCCTATAAATCAGACCTCATGGGCAGCTCATGTGTGTTAGATACAGCAGCTGCACAAAGCGCTCCCAGCTTGCCTTGTCAGTGCTCCGTATGGAAATGTACAGGTGCGTGTCATGAAGGCATGTCCGGATCTCACGATCAGGAATGGTTATTGCTATTTTCTCATATAAGCTGTGAGTCCATTCTCAGCCTTCGACTTGGAATGGGCCATCCTGGAATTGGCGACGGAGTCTGTTTATTCATGGAAATGACACAAATTCCCTTATGAGAAAGCTCGAATGAAGCTGTACAATGCTCCAAAGGTCATAATGTTTTCTCATGCTAATGTTTCAGAGGAGGAAATGTCAGAACAGTGGGGGGGGGGGGGGGGGGGGGGGGGGGGGGGGTGTAGGACTGGTTAGGGAACATGATAATGCGCTGGTGTAACAGTCCCAATCATTCGATGGATGTGATGCGCCATTATCTGCCTGGTGGTTGACGAGCCATTTATGTGCGTGCAGTAAGGGTGCATTGTGGGACGTGAGGGAAGGGCATGCGAGATGTGATGTAGCACTGTTGACTAATCAAAAGGTCTGTCAGTCTCTCGTTTGTTGTTTTATAAATGCCTTTGAATGGCTCACTGCTGCTGGCGTCCTAAAGGAACAGAGTGACATCCAGCAAACTCTCTACAGCAGAACTCCTTCTGCTATAAGTGGGGGGGCCCTTTCTTAGCAATGCTGGAAAAAGACAGGCATTGCCTTAGTTGTGTCTAGAACCCCCCCCCCCCCCCCCCCTCCTCCAGAACTGTACCAGAATCCTTCCTTAACAGTGTTTGACAGCCCTGTAGCTATCCATTTTGTGTGATTCTGTTGGCAGTGCCTCCAACCTGACTGAGTTGTGTTCGGCAGTGCGACAGCTCCAATGCTTCCCCAGCCTGCCTGCTTCCTGCCCCCATCCGGCTGTCAGCATCGTGCAGGGAGGGGGGGGGGGGGGAGCATGGAGGGGGGGAGGTTGCCGCTTATGGGCGCCCATTAGCTGCGGAAGCAGGCCGGTGCTCTGCGTGTCGGCACGTCGCGAAGCCGCAAACCTCGCAGAGCGCAGGGCCCCTGTCACCTTTAATGGGCTGTCTCCACGCTGGGTGGAAGGCACTGTAGCACCTCTCTGTAGAGGCACCTGTACGCACTCGCTGTTAGGAAGCGAGGCAGAGTGGGGAGCCATTAGTTCTCACAGTCATGGGTGTCCTGCACACTTAAAACGGCACATCGCTATGTTACCGCCACCTCATATTTCGATAAGAACCAAGAAGCCGAGTTCAGCAGTATGTTGGTTTGTGTCTTTCTCTAGAAGAAAGATCTCATGCCTTTTTTTTGTTTGTATTTCCTTTTGTTTCTACAGTAAATAAACATAAGCCATGGATCGAGACCACATATCACGGCATCGTCACGGAAAACGATGACAAAGTTCTCCTGGATCCCCCGCTCATCGCCCTGGACAAGGACGCGCCACTGCGCTACGCAGGTAAGGGGACCGGCCCATTCTCAGCTCGGCATCTCTGAACCTTCTCTGTTCAGATGTCGTTGTGTAGCAGTGCTGCTGTGTAAATATATAAAAGATGTGACTGTATTGCACACAACTATATTAATACATTATTCAGCTGCATGAATGTGATCTAAAGGTTTTAAATTGGAACTAATTAAGGCAAAAAAACAAAAACGTAATAACCTTGTCGATTTGTTGTGTAATATGATAATGAAGCGTGTCAGTCAAACAGGAACTATATTCAGGATTGGGAAAGTTCTGGACACATTATTCACGGTCACGTTTCTTTGCTCCGCACTTCAGAACACTTTCGCTGACCTCTGATTGAATACAACCTTAATGATATGATTGGACCTTTTCTTTGAGAGGTTACTCTGTGCTTCTGCGCGATCCCAAAATGCCCCATGGCTCAAAAGCTTAATCACATCGCTTCTCTTTTAATGTCATTATACTGCCGTCAGACCTGCAGTCTAAAATCCTAATCAGCGTGTTCAGCTCTCGCTGGTTGATTATTAGTTTGGCTCTTCCAGGTTACCGAGGCTGTTTGCCTTTGTGAAGGCCCTCTATCAAATTCTCTAGACTATAAGCAACACTTTCATGTTAATATCTTCATATTTATTATATATATATATATAAATGTGTGTTTGTTTTGGTGTTGTAAAATCTACAAGATTTATTGGTACAGGTACTGGTGCATGTATTGGCCAGACGTATAGCT
Organism: Brachyhypopomus gauderio; assembly: GCF_052324685.1. NCBI lineage: Eukaryota > Metazoa > Chordata > Actinopteri > Gymnotiformes > Hypopomidae > Brachyhypopomus > Brachyhypopomus gauderio. The sequence continues at coordinate 804,222 of NC_135220.1, forward strand.
TAAATCTGTCACATGCACCTTCTTCGTCTTCCATTGGCTGATTTATCTCAAGATCAATGAACTTTGCTTATGGGCTGTCTTCCCGTCTGGTGTGTGAGGTTGCCTTCAGCTCCGGCCTCTCCTAATCTCTGGGAGATTTACTTTGGCCTCGTTTCAAAGGGCTTTGAGGCGGCGCGTCAAGAATGCCGCGTCCCCACGCCCAGCGCCGGGGATCCACGCTCCCCCAGGATGCCGTTCACCTGGGCCGTGCTGGAGCGTGCTGGCACATACGTGCAGTTCAGTTACTGGGGAATCGTGTCCACCTGCTGCACTCTGGAATCTAGGCACTGCATTAAAGCTCTTAATGCATTACTCATTAAGTGTGTGTGTTACTTTGAGGGTTTGATGTTTTATGTAGGTGCATTAGATGCTGACAGACTTTGTGTAAAAGGAGCCAGGTGATTGAGCAGATATGTGCCTGTTGGGATACTGCTGTAGATGTGTAGGAATTTGGATTTCTGGATTAACCAGATTCACACTCATTCACACTTTCGTATAGGAGGCCTTACAAGGCTGGGGGGGGGGGGGGTGCAGGCCAGGGCTGGTTAGGCAGACTCCCAGTGTTATGCATGGCTGAGAACGTGTATGCAGTCTCTCACCATGCCTCTGTGCTGCTGGACCTCTAGTAATGCAGGCCTGCTCTCCTAATAATTCACAACTGTTCACTTGTCACACGCACACACACACACACACACACACACTGTCACACGCACACACACACACACACACACACATGCAGAAGCTACACTAGATTAAGCTAAGCTTTAGTTTTTGAACCATTGGATTCCGTAGCTGGAAGTACCTGACAAATATCTTTCTATTTTGAAATTATGACACCATAATCATCCCTGAAGTCATGAAAGTTTTCAAACTGCATCACCGGAGGAAATTATTTATTCCTAATTTGATTCTTTCATTTTTCTAATTCTTTAATTTCCCATTGCAGAAAAGATTCAGAAATTTAGCTGGGAGTGCGGTGCCTCACAGATTCAATAGGTGGTGATAAACATGCTGGCTTCGAACATAACATCTCATTACAGGGCTGAAATAGTATCTTGGATATAATAATTTTTTTTCTTCAATTTTGGGTCCAAAGAAAGGTGGCATGAATTGCTTCTCTAAATCTCACATTGGATCTGTTTGGGTTATTTATTGGAAATCAATTTTTTTGCCTTTTTCAAGGTTTAGCAAGAAAAACCTCTGTCCACATTGTTGCCTTTGTATGGCTCAAATATTAACAGGTAATTTCTTATGTCAACATATAAATATTTATGATGTCATCATCAATTCTATATATTTTGGCTGACCTTTTTTGGCAATAAAAATGCATCAAGAGGCATGTAGATAAACACTAGCCTGCCAGACAGGGCAATATGATCTCTGCTCAGCTGGGCTGGCACGAACTAGCTCCAAGTATTGATTTATGCTGCGGACACAATGCAATGCAGTCTGGGCTTTTAGCCTGCAGTCGCTTAGGAGACTGCTGTATGGAGCTATTTCAGTGCCAACCAGTTTCCAGTACTGCTTGTGACTCATCAGGTTCGAGTCCTTAATAACTTTGAAGGCCACCGGAGTCATCCTCCGCATCTCGTGCCACAAATGAAAGTCAACGAAACGATGAAGGCCCAAGACCCGGCGGCACACCGCATGGCGGGTCTCCACGTTCTCATAACTAGATATGATTATTGACATAACCGTTGTTATAACCTGACTGAGCGACTGTGCGTTCAGTATGGATGACGGTGAGCCTGGGGTCGTTGATCATCATTTCGCTTGGGCTGCTGGGATATAGAGGCTGACGTAGCGCTGTGGGCGGAGGTGGTCGCTAGCGCTTTGGAGTCCACCGAAGAGGGTCAGAACCGCTCCTGTGTGCTCCGTTCAGTCCGTCTGTAATTGGTGGGGTGAGAATATGCGAACAGCTCGGCCTGTCTGAGGTCAGTGATGGCAGCAAACTAGGCCATTAACAGGCAGCCTAGCGAAGCGGACCCAAAGAAAATGATCGGTAAGGTCCGTGAGGTTCATACACTAATGCTAGGTCACTTTTGTACCTCGTTATCATGTATTATGTAATTGGAGAACCAGTGAATGATCACCCATAAAGTAGGACTAAAGTAGGCCTTGGCCGCTGTTGATGGCATTTCTCACCTGTGAACTGGATCCATTGCTCTGGCCTGAATGAGTTTTATTGTCTGGTTCACTTACTGTGTCAGTTATTATGTGACTATGAAGCAGTTGCTCATATTTAATCACAATAAGAAATCATCTGTAGGCATTGCTGTTTAACAGGAAGGTGGCCTGTATAATTATTACTAAAACTCCCTTTTTCTTTCCTGCTAAACATAATTGCCTGTTTGCTGGATCTGTGAATGTGAATTTGAGACATAAATAACTATAATTATGTATTTTGCGTGCATACCATAAAAAACATATCAGGGTTTGAAATAAATTACGAATCTCTGCTGTGCATAATAGAACAAATGGCAAAACGTCCTGGTCCTGCTCGATACCTGATACAATAACTATTTGGTATAGATGCCAACCCCAAGTCTACAGTGTACACACGCCAAATATATTTCTAGCCCTGTAAATATCCATAGGAATGTGATCCTCTTCACCTCATGCCTTTGTCTCTTTCTGATCTTATCTGAAGCTCCTCCTCTGTCTGACTGACCAAGGTTTATCTTCTCTCCCTTCTTGTAGAGAGTTTTGAGGTGACCTTCACCAAAGAAGGTGATGATAGCCTCTTTCTTCTGCCTTGTAATTCCTTTTATTAACCCACTAATGCAAAATGGCCTTGCCACTTCACATTGAATCTCCCGTCATCCTCCCTAATTTCCTGCCTTCCTGTTTATGGTTTGGTTTAGTTTTCTTTTACTGACCCTCAAATTTATATTTGACCAAATAAATATAACTGGATGAAAAGTTTGGTGTGGGGTTAATTGAAACTAGAAATATCTGTGCATGAGACATCCATTGTAGTTTGACTGTCCTACCAGTACCAGAAGCAAACAATAACCAAATGGCCACAGGCATATGTGCAATATGGCATCAAATAAAACACTGAAACAGTCTGTGGTGCCAGGTGGAGTCGATTCCTTTCTTGAAACCATATAGTATTGATCATTTAGCTCCAAATTTTGGAGCTATTTCCAGGAAATAAAAGGCATTAGACCTTGCTATCCAACTCTTCACCAATCTGACCTCGTAAACAAATAATTCTGACTAAGGTATGGTCACACGAGAAACCAATTTCAACTAGACGCCACAGTAAAAGCGCTACGCTTTTTAAAAGTTGCAGACTCTATACTCAAGAATGGTGTGATGCGTTTACCGATAGTGGAATCTTTTGTTCCGTATCTGCACGTCTATTCCGAGTGTCGGCATGACAACTGCTGTTGTTTGATGTGGATGTCAAGAGAGTGGATATTTCTAACCCCAGCGTTCATCCAGTGGCTTAGCTTCTCCACGTCTGACCTCACCGTTATTATTCTCTCACTCGTTTTCGTTTCTTAAGGCAGAGAGAGACGACATTGCACAGGATGACTTCTGTCACGCCAAAAGTTAGCTATGATGGATTTCATTTCTTTTCCTTTCTTTATTTGTGTTTTATCTTTTGATTTGTTTGAAGGTTTTGAACTGGCATTGGCCGAATTTGTGAAATGGTGCCGGACCTCTGTCATTAATCATTACATGCACTGTTAACGTAACATTTTAACTTTGCTTTATTTTCTGTTTACACTGACTATATCCAGCGAGCAGGTCCCTGTAACACAAATATGATATTCCTAAATGGACAGTTCAAATGGAAGATATCTGACAGATATTGGCTAGCCAATCACTGCCTTTGTTTTAGTTCCTTTCCGTTTTCTTCTCTGGCAAGTATTCCTGTGAAATGCCTGTCCACATTCTGGGTTTCTCACTGCATGGTCTGGATGCAATGCGATCAAGTGGCTTGGACAACGTACCGAGCCACACCCCTCCACCCCACCACCCACCCCCTTTAACCCCACCCACCCCACCCACCCTTGTAAATACTCACCCATTCTACAGTGCTTTTGGCTTCTTCCACAGACCCTAAAGTACCAATTCCTTTGGCTGCCAAATCAACTTTGGCTGTTTTAGTGTGGCGTGTTGGTTATTTTGGTTGTTTTTTTTGTTGTTGTTGTGGTGGGTAACTTTTATGTTGCGTGCGGAGGTCGTTTTGTTAACAGCATTGAGCTGATCCGGTGTGGGTTGTTTTCTCTCTCTCTCTCTCTTTTGGCCCGTTTTCTCACCGTGTCCAGGGGAGATTTGTGGCTTCCGGATTCACGGGCAGAATGTGCCATTCGAGGCGGTGATGCTGGACAAGTCGACGGGCGAGGGGGTGATCCGGACCAAGGAGAAGCTGGACTGTGAGCTTCAGAAGGAGCACACCTTCACCATCCAAGCCTACGACTGCGGAGAGGGCCCCGACGGCAGCAACATGAAGAAGTCTCACAAGTGTGTAACCGATTTGATCCAGCGTCACCTCCGTTTACATTCCGATCCTTTAGAATCCGAGATTTTGAGCATTAGCACTATATTATCT